>NC_057810.1:605504644-605804644 GCF_018294505.1 Triticum aestivum | reverse complement strand
CTTGTTGCTCCATGGCCTTGAGCTGTGTCTCCACGCTTCCGGTACGCCTTGGTCCCTCCACATCGCGGATGTGCAGCACCCCCTCACGCATCTCAATGGTTTGAGGGTGTTGCGGCACCTTCGCGAGATAGGGGTTGATAACCCTCTTGAAAAACTTGTCCTTGGGAACGCTTGGAGACGTCATGATGCTCTAGATCTGTCAGAAAAATAACTCGAAACAAAGACAAAAGATTTTTTGCGTGATACGGTGGTCAAAACTTTCGGGAGATTATATAATGAATTTTTGCCAACCAAAATAGGTAACGTGCAAGAAAACGGAGTCCAGGAGGCACACGAGGTGTCTACGAGATAGGGGGGCGCGCCCTCCACCCTCGTGGATGCCTCGTGTCCCTCACGGCCTACTTCTTTCTTCCTAAAATTCTTAAATATTCCAAAACAGAGAAAAATTGCCATTAGAACTGTTTTGGAGTCGGTTTACTTACCGTACCACATACCTATTCCTTTTCGGAGTCTAGAACATTTTGGAAAGTGTCTCTTATGTATTCCTCCGGGGTTACGGTTTCAATAATATTAGGTTAAACATTAATAGGGTTACCTGAGATATAATGTTTGATTCTTTGACCGTTCACCACCCTCGGACTTGTGCCTTCAAAGTTGTTGATTTTTATGGCACCGGAACGATAGACCTCCTTCATAACGTAAGGACCTTCCCACTTAGAGAGAAGTTTTCCCGCAAAAAATCTTAAACAAGAGTTGAATAATAACACATAATCACCTACACTAAATTCTCGCTTTTGTATCCTTTTGTCATGCCATGTTTTAACGTTTTCTTTAAATAATTCGGCTTTCTCATATGCTTGGGTTCTCCATTCATCAAGTGATCTAATGTCAAATAACCACTTCTCACCGGCAGGTTTGAAATCATAGTTGAGCTCTTTAATGGCCCAATATGCCTTATGTTCAAGTTCAATAGGTAAGTGACATGCTTTTCCATAAACCATCTTATGCGGAGACATACCTGAGGGAGTCCTGGATTAGGGGGTATCCGAAGAGCCGGACTATATACTTTGGCCGGACTGTTGGACTATGAAGATACAATATTGAAGACTTCGTCCCGTGTCCGGATGGGACTCTCCTTTGCATGGAAGGAAAGCTTGGCGATTCGGATGTTAGATCTCCTTCTTTGTAACCGACTCTGTGTAACCCTAGCCTCCTCCGGTGCCTATATAAATCGGAGGGTTTAGTCCGTAGGACAAGAACAATCATAATCATAGGCTAGCTCCTAGGGTTTAGCCTCTACGATCTCGTGGTAGATCAACTCTTGTAATACTCATATCATCAAGATCAATCAAGCAGGAAGTAGGGTATTACCTCCATCAAGAGGTCCCGAACCTGGGTAAAACATCGTGTCCCCTGCCTCCTATTACCATTAGCTTTAGACGCACAGTTCGGGACCCTCTACCTAAGATCCACCGGTTTTGACACCGACATTGGTGCTTTCGTTGAGAGTTCCTCTATGTCGTTGCTGTAATGCTCGATGGCTCCTTCAATCATCAACAACAACGCGGTCCAGGGTGAGACTTTTCTCCCTGGACAGATCTTCGTGTTCGGCGGCTTCGCACTGCGGGCCAATTCGCTTGGCCATCTGGAGCAAATCGACAGCTATGCCCCTGGCCATCAGGTCAGGTTCAGAAACTTGAATTACACGGCTGACATCCGCGGAGACTTGATCTTCGAAGGATTCGGGCCTATGTCAGGAGCGTCGAACGGTCATGACGAGCTCGACTTAGATCTGGCGTCGGACAGTATTCGGGATATCGCACCTGCAGCAGCTCCGGACCTAAATCCGAAGCAGATCGCATCGTCCGAGGACGGGGGATGGACCCCGCCACGGAGGCCGCATACTCATCGGCATTGGAGCTGAATACAGACTCCACCTCTAAGGAAATCTGTGTCGCCGCACCCTCGGACTTGTTTCCGGTCGTGGGTCCCAGACCGCGCGCATCTGTGCCCATCGAAGCTGATTGGGCACCAATCATGGAGTTCATTGCCGCGGATATCTTTCAGCGCTCACCCTTTGGTGACATGCTAAACCCTTTAAGGTCTCTCTCTTTGTCAGAAGACTCTCGGCCGAACTATGCCCGGCTCGAGTGGGATACGGACGACGAAGAAAATCGTGGCCCACCCACCACCCACTTAATAGCCACTGTCGATGACCTAATAGACATGCTTGACTTCGATTCCGATGACATCGACAGTATGGACATTGATGCAGGGGACGATCTGGAACCACCGCCCACGGGGCACTAGACTGCCACCTCATCATATGATACATACATGGTGGACACGCCTAAGGAGGACAACGGCGACAAAAAGGACACAACGGAGGATAGACTCCCCCGGACAAAAGCCAAAACGACGGCGCAGGCGTCGCTCTTAGTCTAGCCATAGTAAAAATAGCGATAACAGCACAAGAAAGATCGACACCCCGGTCAACTCCAAAGGCAACAACGATCATATGGACCCAACGATGGAGCAGGACGAGCCAGGTCACACCGAACATAGCCCGGAGCAGACGCCCGATCACAGCGATCCCGAGGGTCGAACTCATCAACCTGCCTCCGGAGAGGAGGACAGTCCAGACGACAATGCATTCATCATCCCAGAAAAACGTTTTGCACGGGTGAGGACAGCTGGTTGGCCCGTATAGGCACCAGTGACCCAGGCACATCCGAAATTAGGGATGGCAACGGGAAGCCACCGCGCAATAAAAACAAGCATCGAAACAAGGAAGAAAGTCCAGACAACACGGCGGTCAATGCCGGATTCAGGGGCTCCCGACCCGGTCAAAGAAAGAAGCCATTTAAAGGCAGCAAAGAGGGACCGTCCGGCCTGAACAAAGTCCTGGACAGATTGTGCCAAATTCATGGCACCCCCGGAAAACCTGCGAATCACACTCACAGAGAATGCTGGGTCTTCAAGCAGGCCAGCAAGTTAAATGCCGAACACAAGGGAAGGGAAACACCAAGTGAAGACGAGGATAAGCCTCGCCAGCCGAACACTGGGGGACAGAAAAAATTCCCACCAGAAGTCAAAACAGTAAACATGATCTACGCAACTCATATACCAAAGAGAAGGTGCAAACGTGCGCTCAGAGACGTATACGCCGCAGAGCCCGTCGCCCCCAAATTCAACCCCTGGTTGGCCTGTCCAATCACCTTTGACCACAGGGACCACCCGACTAGTATCCCGCAGGAAGGATCGGCTGCCTTGGTGCTCGACCCAATAATCGATGGATACCATCTCACTCGAGTCCTCATAGACGGTGGCAGTAGTCTTAATCTGATATATCAGGACACTGTCTGCAAGATGGGGATCGACCCATCAAGAATAAGCCAAAGTAACACCACCTTTAAAGGAGTGATACCAGGCGTTGAGGCCCGCTGCAGGGGCTCCCTTGTATTAGAGGTGACATTCGGTTCTCCCGACAACTTCAGAAGCGAAGAATTACTCTTTGACATCGCTCCCTTCCGAAGCGGTTATCATGCATTACTCGGAAGAACGGCCTTCGCTCCCTTCAACGTAGTACCTCACTACACCTACCTTAAACTCAAGATGCCCGGTCCGCGTGGCGTCATCATTGTTAGCGGAAACACAGAGCGTTCCTTATGTGCGGAAGAGTATGTGGCGGCTCTAGCAGCCGGACACTAAGCGGCCTCTCCTACCAGAATGAATGATCGGTCGTTAAGACCACGGACACGGGTAGACGAGTCCGATGCACCACCCTCAGTAACAGCCCAAGTAAACCTGAGCTGGGTGCTATACATGTACCCCCATAGATGGTACCAGGGGCTGCAAACATGTAACAAAGCCCACAATTCGGCTTGACCTTATTAATATACCAATATCTCACATTTCTACTATCCATTGAGAATAACCAACTTTTCGCACACTTACACTCTTTTACATAAGTTTTCCTTTTTACAGACACCAGTCATGCAACACCCTTCCAGGATACGGCACAACGGAGCAAAGGCGCAGCAGGGCCCCGCTCAAAGGTTTCTCTTTAAATTAAGCCCCTATTGTAAACCTTCTTTACTGTCTCTTGTTGCTCGACATCCCACGGGTATTCAATACACCCACAGGGGTTACTGGCGTTATTGGCATTTCGCCATGACAGATTAATGCACGTACCTGGAAATACAGGGTTCATAATCGAGGGCGTTACTGAGCCCAGTATATTTTACACAGTCCGAATACCTTCGGGAGTGTTCGGCGTCGCGAGTTTGGCCTTATATGCATCAGCTACGAATCATGTCGTTGGTCAAATGTTGGGTTTGCCCGGCTCCTAGGTTAGCTGCCTTACATTCCATTCTATCGGCTAAGGCGGCCAAAGGAGCTACTGCGATTGTGCCCTGGTTATTCCGGATGAGCACCTCAGTAGAGAAAGCCGAAAACAGACTGTCATGATACAGCGAGAGACTGGTCAACCACTCGAGGACTCATCGGAATCTTCGGGATTCCTCCGCATTAATGAAGGACCGTTTCGCAGTCATGTACATACGCGCCCCTTTCCAGATGCACGCGGAGGTACTAGGGGCTACATATAGCCCCACCGTCAAACTCCTATGGCTAAGTGAAAGTGTTAAAGCTATATAGTCTGGTTGCCTAGTTCGACGTGCGATCACGTCCTTAATGGACCAAGACGTTGGATCAAGTGTGATTACACACATTTTTCGCAAACACCCCCGCATTATATGCGTGGGGGATGAAGCCAACAACTGCTAACTTTCAGGTTATATACGTACATAAACGGCTACACAGGAGGCACTATAACACTTTCGGGCGAAAGTATAAACACAGCCTTTATAATTAAAATAGAATTGTTTTTACAATTGAACGACTTGTCACTCGAACATGACACTCTTCGAGCACCGAGCCTCTATTAAACGGGCACATTCTATGACCTGCTCAAAATAGTGCTCGGCTGGGTCCTGGCTTCCTGCTGGACTCTGGGTTGCAATGCTGGTGGCCTCCATATCCGCCCAATATGTTTTAACTTGGGAAAGATCCATCCATGCACCCTCTATGCACGCCGACCTCTTCATGGCATCGATTCACGAACGGCGCCAAGGAATTGTTGCACTAAACCAAAATAACTGCCCGGCCTTGGTCCCTTCGACCACAGATGGTCTATTACAGACCTCATTGCAAGACCGGACAACCTATGGAGCCCGGCCATAGCGGCCATCCTCTCACTCAATGGCAACGGGCGCGTTGGAGCACTAAATTGCGACCAGAACAGCCTTTCTATTTCATTATCTTTTTTATCCTTGAAGAACTTGGTCGCATCAGCCATACTTTTTGCCAGATCCGCATACGCGTCTGCAGCGCTCCAAGACTGATCCAGAGGAGCGTACTTTGGGTCTCTGAACTTCATCCACAACAAATAGGGGCTTCCAGCCGCGATGTCTCTGGCCTGTCGAAGCTCCTCCCGTGCAGCTCTAATTTCAGAGCGTGTCTCCTTGGCCGCATTCAGGGCCTTCTTCAGGTCAGCCAACTTTGCCAGACTCTCCTTTTCAAGGAGCTCATACCGGCCGGCAGCGTCCCTCAGCTCCATAGCCATTTTGGCTATTTTATCTTCGCTTTGGCGATGAGCAGCCTGTTCGGCTCTTAAATCTTCGACCGCCTTTAGGGCAGCCGCATTGCTAACCTGGGCTTGTTCCTTGGCTAGGGCAATTTCCACCCTCAGGGCCTCCACGGCAGCAGCTCCGCCTGCAGCCAAAGCATATCATATTAACATTATGCTCCTCTTAATATTTCATAAACATATGAGGAAAAAAGAGCACATACTATGTGACTCATCAAACCGCTTGTTTACAAGCGTGATGTCGGCGTCCACCACATCAATCTGTCGCCTCAGTTCGGTGAAGTCAGCGGTCCGGTCTACAGCCGGACCCTTAGCCACCTACGCATGAATGCAGTGCGATCATTACCTGGGAGTGTGATCCTCCGTTTGCCGCCTAGGGCTGGCAACCAGAGTCTCAGGGGCTACTATCTATACGGAGCACACCTAGCGTGTGCGGTACAACCAAAAAATTACGTGTTTCGTTGCGTACCTCAAAGCCTTTGAGCAGGCTCGTAAAAGCTACATTCAAATCGCTTGTGGCGGATGAAATCTTCTCAAACACCGTACCCATTAACGCACGATGATCCTCTGAGAGAGAAGCTTGCTCCAGAAGTCCCGTCAGTGTGTCCGGTCGGGCGCCGGACTGTCCCGGACCCTTCCTATTGCCCTCCGTTGGAGCCGAACACTCTGGGCTCCGGGTGGCCGAAGTGTTAGCTTCTGGCCTCGACGAATCTGGAATCCTTTGTGATGACACCTTAGGGTTGCCCACCACATGGGGCGGAGAGGTTGGTGGGGTTTCACTCTCCATCATCTCTGGAAGAAGATCCCCCGAAGACGAACTCTGTTGAGAAGAGCTACTAGCCGGACTACAAAGGATATATCCTCGTTATTGTTCTCGGAGGAGGAAGCAATATCTTTTTATTTAAAATAACTTACAGCTTGGTGGAGGGCTGGCCTGTTTGCGGGCATGGTGCGGTGAGGACGCCGTCCGAGGCAGGGCCCCCTGGTGAAGTTTTCTTCCCTTGTTTAGGCACCTCCGTTTCCAAGTCTTTGGAGGCGGCCCTTTTCTCCCCGCGCTGAGAGGAAACCTTAGATTCACCTTCCCGATTATCCTCCTTCATGGAGACAGTAATTCCCCCGGTTTGGATGTGCAATGTGTGAAGCTCGGCTTCTCTATTCTTCCCTTCATCTTTCCCTGAGGGCACTTGACTTAGCGCATGTCTAAGCATCCTGGCTATCGCAGGATTAGGCAAGCCTTCAGGAAGTGGGGCCGAACACCTGATCCTCTCCTCCTTGCTGAGCCAATCCTGGCCGCGGATAGTTTTCAGAATAATATTGTGATAAATAAACGAAGTGTTCGGTTATAGGGTTACATACTTGAGTATCTGTGCGGTTGCAGCTCCGGCCCGCATCCTCGGTGGTATCCGGACACTCTACTCGTGGTCCGAAGAATAACCTATACATCCCTTCGAGCATCATGCCGAAGAAGTGTTGAATAGTTCGCGGACCTTCTGGATTGAACTCCCACATCCGGAGAGGTCGACGTTGGCACGGCAGAGCCCGCCGAACTAGCATTACCTGAATTATTCTGACAATACTGATATCCCCCTTAAGAAGCTCTCAAATGCGACTCTGCAATGTCGGTACATTAGTAGCAGGGTCCCAGTCCAGTCCCACGTTGGCCCATGATGCTAGTTGAGGCGGAGGGCCCGAGCGGAAGGCGGGGGCAGCCGCCCACTTTGTGCCTCGGGGAGCTGTGATGTAGAACCACCTCCGTTGCCATAAATCGGACACCTCCGGGAAGGAATCCTCTGGCCATGGGGCATCGGCATTTCTGCTTATTGCAGCGCCTCCGCACTCCGTGTGTCGCCCCTCGATCACCTTCGGCTTTACATTAAAGTTCTTGAGCCATAAGCCGAAGTGTGGGGTGATGTGGAGGAAGGCTTCGCACACGACGATAAACGACGAGATGTTAAGAATGGAACCCGGAGCTAGATAGTGGAAATCTAGCCCGTAATAGAACATGGGCCCTCTCACGAAGGGATCAAGACTAAAGCCTAAGCCTCGGAGGAAGTGGGAAACAAATACAACGCTCTTGTTGGGTTCGGGAGTGGGAATGACCTGCCCTGGAGCAGGAAGCATGTGCTTGACGTCGGCGGTCAGATATCTAGCCTGCCTGAGCTTCGCAATGTCCTCCTCTATGATAGAGGAGGCCATCCACTAGCCTTTAAGGTTGGATCCGGACATGATTGAAGATCCGAAGTGCTTAAGCTCGAGCTTCGGGTGTTGGAACTCGAGATGCGGAAAGGCGCGAGCGTGGAAAGAAAGGGATAGGCCTCGACCCCTCTATAAAGAGGGTGAATATCAAGCATCCTCAGCGTAACTGTTTGGGACTTGCCTAAAAACAAGGACTCATGCCAACGGGCATGGTTGGGTTACCCGCACCCGTATTGATGAGAATCCCATGATAAGGGGGACATGATCTCTGCTTCGACAAGACGTGCCAATAGAACCACCTTGCAGTGCGTGTCGTGACAGGCTGAGAAAAATGGTTCATGTTAAACCGGGCCGCGGCATGACGATACGTTGTGAAAAATTGTCAGCAGATTAGATTTGGAAAGTATTGTGCTCTCTACGGTGGTATGTGGAAGTTATATTCCAGAGCCGGACATGATCCTTATGTTCAACATCTTCTACGGAGTATTCGGAGATGGAACCCGCCTTGCAATGTCGAAGACAATCTGCGCGCCAGACTCATCGTCATTGAAGCCTGGTTCAGGGGCTACTGAGGGAGTCCTGGATTAGGGGGTACCCGGACAGCCGGACTATATACTTTGGCCGGACTGTTGGACTATGAAGATACAAGATTGAAGACTTCATCCCATGTCCGGATGGGACTCTCTTTTGCGTGGAAGGCAAGCTTGGCGATTCGGATGTTAGATCTCCCTCTTAGTAACCGACTTTGTGTAACCCTAGCCTCCTCCGGTGCCTATATAAATCGGAGGGTTTAGTCCGTAGGACAAGAACAATCATAATCATAGGCTAGCTCCTAGGGTTTAGCCTCTATGATCTCGTGGTAGATCAACTCTTGTAATACTCATATAATCAAGATCAATCAAGCAGGAACTAGGGTATTACCTCCATCAAGAGGGCCCAAACTTGGGTAAAACATCGTGTCCCCTACCTCCTGTTACCATTAGCCTTAGACGCACAGTTCGGGACCACCTACCCGAGATCTGCCGGTTTTGACACCGATAATACCCATTGGATTTTTATAAGCAGTTCTATAGGCCCATAGTGCATCATCAAGTTTCTTGGACCAATTCTTTCTAGATCTATTAATAGTCTTTTGCAAAATTAATTTTAGCTCTCTATTGCTCAATTCTACTTGACCACTAGACTGTGGGTGTTAAGGAGATGCAATTATATGATTAACATCATACTTAGCAAGCACTTTACGGAAAGCACCATGAATAAAATGTGAACCACCATCAGTCATAAGATATCTAGGGACCCCAAACCTAGGAAAAATAACTTCTTTAAGCATCTTAATTGAGGTGTTATGATCAGCACTACTAGTTGGAATAGCTTCTACCCACTTAGTAACGTAATCAACAACAACTAAAATATGTGTATATCCATTAGAGGCAGGAAAAGGTCCCATATAATCAAAGCCCCAAACATCAAATGGTTCAATAACAAGATAATAGTTCATAGGCATTTCTTGACGTCTACTAATATTACCAATTCTTTGACATTCATCACACGACAAAACAAACTTACGGGCATCCTTGAAGAGAGTAGGCCAATAAAAACCGGATTGCAATACCTTATGTGCAGTTCTGTCTCCAGTGTGGTGTCCTCCATATGATTCGGAGTGACACTTGCGTAGGATCTATTCATGTTCATGCTCAGGTACACAACATCTAATAACACCATCTACTCCTTGTTTATAAAGGTGTGGGTCATCCCAGAAGTAATGTCTTAAATCATAGAAGAACTTTTTCTTTTGTTGATATGTGAAACTAGGTGGTATAAATTTAGCAACAATGTAATTAGCATAATCGGCATACCAAGGAGCAATACGAGAAGCATTAATGACCTCTAATTGTTCATCAGGAAAGCTATCATTAATAGGTAGTGGGTCATCAAGAACATTCTCTAGTCTAGACAAGTTATCCGCAACGGGGTTCTCAGCTCCCTTTCTATCAATAATATGCCAATCATATTCTTGAAGCAAGAGAACCCATCTAATAAGTCTAGGTTTAGCATCTTTCTTTTCCATAAGATATTTAATAGCAGCAGCATCAGTGTGAATAGTAACTTTAGAATCAACAATGTAAGGTCTGAACTTATCACATGCAAATACAACTGCTAAAAATTCTTTTTTGATAGTAGCATAATTTCTTTGGGCAGCATCAAGAGTCTTACTAGCATATTGAATAACATTTAATATCTTATCAACTCTTTGCCGTAGAACAGCACCTACAGCATAATCACTAGCATCACACATAATTTCAAAGGGTACGTTCCAATCAGGTGGCTGAACAATAGGTGCAGTGATCAAAGCTTTCTTAAGAACTTCAAATGCTTCTACACAATCATCATCAAAGACAAAAGGAATATCTTTTTGCAATAAATTAGTCAGAGGCCTAGAGATTTTAGAAAAGTCCTTAATGAACCTCCTATAAAAACCGGCATGACCAAGGAAACTTCTTATACCTTTAATGTCCTTGGGACATGGCATCTTTTCAATAGCATCAACTTTAGCTTTATCAACTTCAATACCGCTTTCAGAAATTTTATGCCCCAAGACAATGCCTTCATTAACCATAAATTGACACTTTTCCCAATTTAGGACGAGACTAGTGTGTTCACATCTCTGCAAAACTCTATCAAGGTTGCTCAAGCAATCATCAAAAGAGGATCCATAGATGGAGAAGTCATCCATGAATACCTCACAAATATTTTCACAAAAGTCAGAGAATATAGCCATCATGCATCTTTGAAAGGTAGCAGGTGCATTACATAAACCAAAAGTCATACGTCTATAAGCAAAAGTACCGAAAGGGTAAGTAAAAGTAGTTTTTGATTGATCCTTCGCTAACACAGGTATTTGAGAGAACCCAGAATAACCATCTAGAAAGCAGAAACGTGTGTGTTTGGATAGTCTTTATAGCATTTGATCAATAAAAGGTAAAGGGTAATGATCTTTCTTAGTAGCTTTATTTAATTTACGGAAATCAATTACCATCCTATAACCTGTAATAATTCTTTTTGCGGGATCAATTCATCTTTATCATTTGGAACAACGGTAATACCTCCCTTTTTAGGGACGCAATGGACAGGGCTTACCCATTCACTATCAGCAACAGGATAAATTATACCTGCCTCAAGGAGCTTTAGTATCTCCTTTCTTACCACTTCTTTCATCTTAGAGTTCAATCATCGTTGAGGATCTCAAACTAGTTTGGCATCGTCCTCCAAACTAATTTTGTGTTGACATAACGTGGGACTAATGCCCTTGAGATCATCCAGAGTATATCCAATAGCAGCACGGTGTTTCTTCAGAGTTTTCAATAATCTTTCCTCTTCCTGCTCTGAAAGGTTAGCACTAATAATAACAGGATATATTTTCTTTTCATCAAGATAAGCATATTTAAGATTATCAGGTAATGATTTTAGCTCAAACACGGGATCACCCTTGGGTGGAGGAGGATCCCCTAAGATTTCAACAGGTAAGTTGTGTTTCAGAATAGGTTCCTGTTGAAGGAACACTTCATCTATTTCCCTTCTTTGCTTCATAAACATATCATTTTCATGGTCTAGCAAATATTGTTCTAACGGATCAGTAGGAGGCACGGCAATAGAAGTGAGTCCAATTATTTCATATTTACTAGGTGATTCTCTATCACGAGGTTGTCTACGAAATTTAGCAAAATTAAACTCATGAGTCATATCATCCATGCCAATCATGACAACATCCTTTTCACAATCAATCTTAGCACTAACAGTGTTCAAGAAGGGTCTACCAAATATGATGGGACAAAAGTCATCTAGTGGGGAACCAAGAACAAGACAATCAGCAGGGTATTTGACCTTCCCACACAAGACTTCAACATCTTTAACAATCCCAAAAGGCTTAATAGTATCTCTATTGGCAAGCTTAATTTTAACATCAATATCTTCTAACTCAGCAGGTGCAATATCATGCATAATCTCTTTATATAAGTCATAGGGTATTGCACTAGCACTAGCACCCATATCACATAAGCCATGATAACAATGATCTCCTATTTTAATAGAAATAACAGGCATGCCTACAACAGGTCTATGTATCTTAGCATCGGGTCTAGCAATATTAGCAGCCTGTTCACAGAAGTAAATAACATGCCCATCTAAATTATCATCCAAGAGATCTTTAACCATAGCAATACTAGGTTCAACTTTAATTTTCTCAGGAGGTGTATAAGTTCTAGTATTACTCTTACGAACGAATTTGAAGCTTTAGCATGATTCTTTATCCTAACAGGAAAAGGTGGTTTCTCAACATAAGTAGTAGGAACAATAGGATCATTATAAGTGATAGTCTTTTCTTCAACTGTAATAGGTGCAATTTCTTTTACTTCAATGGGAGGATTATATTTAAACCACTTCTCCTTAGGGAGATCAACTTGAGCAGCAAAATATTCACAGAAAGAAGCTACTATCTCAAAGTCAAGTCCATATTTAGCGCTAAATCCTCGAAAAGCATCGGTATCCATAAAAGATTTAACACAATCAAACTTAGGTGTTATACCTGACTCCTTACCATCGTCGGAACCCCAATCTTCAGAGTTGCATTTAATTCTTTCCAATAAGTCCCACTTGAATTCAGTAGTCTTCAGCATATAAGAACCAGCACAGGAAGTATCGTGCATGGTGCGATCATTAGAAAGCCGAGCATAAATTTTTTGAATAATCGTTTCTCTTGATATATCATGATTGGGGCATGAATATAACATTGACTTAAGCCTCCCAAAGCTTGAGCGATGCTTTCTCCTTCGCGAGGCCATAAATTATATATCTAATTACGATCACGGTGAACAAGATGCATAGGATAAAACTTCTGGTGAAATTCCAACTTCAATCATTTATAGTTCCAGGATTTCGTATCATCACATAGCCTATACCATGTCAATGCATCTCCCTTCAAAGATAAAGGGAAGACCTTCCTCTGAACAACATCATCGGAAATACCTGCAAGCTTAAATAATCCACAAACTTCATCTACAAAGATAAGGTGTAAACCGGGATGCAGTGTTCCATCTCCTGCAAAGGGATTAGCTAGCAGTTTCTCTATCATACCCGAAGGAATTTCAAAGTAAATATTTTCAGTAGGTTCAGTAGTTTGAGGAGCAACTCTTTGCTCTACTGGTCGGGGCGAAGATGCCCCAAACAAGCCTCTCAAAGGATTAGTTTCCATAGTAACAAGTGACAGAAAATTTCAGCACACTATATAAATGTTTCCTTACCAAGTTCCACTCACAAAAGGCGCTTCACTCCCCGGCAACGGCGCCAGAAAAGAGTCTTGATGACCCACAAGTATAGGGGATCTATCATAGTCCTTTCGATAAGGAAGAGTGTCGAACCCAACGAGGAGCAGAAGGAAATGACAAGCGGTTTTCAGTAAGGTATTCTCTGCAAGCACTGAAATTGTAGGTAATAGATAGTTTTGTGATAACGTAAATTGTAACGGGTAACAAGCAATGAAAGTAAATAAGGTGCAGCAAGTTGGCCCAATCCTTTTTGTAGCAAAGGACAAGCCTAGATAATTTCTTATAATGAGAAAAGCCCTCCCGAGGACACATGGGAATTATCGTCAAGCTAGTTTCATCACGCTCATATGATTCGCGTTCCTTACTTTGATAATTTGATATGTCGGTGGACCGGTGCTTGGGTACTGCCCTTACTTGGACAAGCATCCCACTTATGATTAACACCTATTGCAAGCATCCGCAACTACAAAAGAAGTATTAAGGTAAACTTAACCATAGCATGAAACATATGGATCCAAATCAGCCCCTTACGAAGCAACGCATAAACTAGGGTTTAAGCTTCTGTCACTCTAGCAACCCATCATCTACGTATTACTTCCCAATGCCTTCCTCTAGGCCCAAATAATGGTGAAGTGTCATATAGTCGACGTTCACATAACACCACTAGAGGAGAGACAATATACATCTCATCAAAATATTGAACGAATACCAAATTCACATGACTACTAATAGCAGGACTTCACCCATGTCCTCAGGAACAAACGTAACTACTCACAAAGAATATTCATGTTCATAATCAGAGGGGTATTAATATGCATTAAGGATCTGAACATATGATCTTCCACCAAGTAAACCAATTAGAATCAACTACAAGGAGTAATCAACACTACTAGCAACCCACAGGTACCAATTTGTGGTTTTGATACAAGATTGGATACAAGAGATGAACTAGGGTTTGGAGAGGAGATGGTGCTGGTGAAGATGTTGATGGAGATTGACCCCCTCCCGATGAGAGGATCGTTGGTGATGATGATGGTGATGATTTCCCCCTCCCGGAGGGAAGTGTCCCCAGCAGAACAGCTCTGTCAGAGCCCTAGATTGGTCCCGCCAAGGTTCCGCCTTGTGGCGGCAGTGTTTTGTCCGTGAGCTTCCTTATGATTTTTTCCAGGACAAAAGACCTCATTTAGGAGAAGATGGGCACCGGAGGGCCACTAGGGGGCCCAGGAGACAGGGGGCACGCCCTGTAGGGGGGCGCCCCCACCCTCCTGGCCAGGGTGTGGGCCCCCTGAGGTACTTTCTTTGCCCAATGATTCTTATTAATTCCAAAAATGACTTTCGTGGAGTTGCGGGACTTTTGGAGTTGTGCAGAATAGGTTTCCAATGTTTGCTCCTTTTCTAGCCAGAATCCCAGCTATCGGCATTCCCCCTCTTCATGGTAAACCTTGCAAAATAAGAGAGAATAGCCATAAGTATTGTGACATAACGTGTAATAACAACCCATAATGCAATAAATATTGATATAAAAGCATGATGCAAAATGGATGTATCATTCACCCTCGGGGCTGAGGGTATGTACTAGTAGCTATGTGTTTGATCTCTCTCTCTCTCGTGGTCTTGATATGGCAAGATCTTGATGTACCGCAAGCTTTGCTATTATAGTTGGATCTTATGATGTTTCTCCCCCTCTACCTTATTGTAATGAATTGAGTTTTCCCTTTGAAGTGATCTTATCGGATCGAGTCTTTAAGGATTTGAGAACACTTGATGTATGTCTTGCATGGAATACCCGTGGTGACAATGGGGTATTCTATTGATTCACTTGATGTATGTTTTTGTGATCAACTTGTGGGTTCCGTGACCTTGGGAATCTGTGCATAGGGGTTGGCACACATTTTTGTCTTGACTCTCCGGTATAAACTTTGGGGCACTCTTTGAAGTTCTTTGTGTTGGTTGAATAGATGAATCTGAGATTGTGTGATGCATAAAGTATAATCATACCCGCGGATACCTGAGGTGACATTGGAGTATCTAGGTGACATTAGGGTTTTGGTTGATGTGTGTCTTAAGGTGTTATTTTACTATGAACTCTAGGGATGTGTGTGACACTTATAGGAATAGCCCAATGGATTGATCGGAAAGAATAACTTTGAGGTTGTTTCGTACCCTACAATAATCTCTTCATTTGTTCTCCACTATTAGTGAGTTTGGAGTGACTCTTTGGTGCATGTTGAGGGATTGTTATATGATCTAATTATGTTATTCTTGTTGAGAGAACTTGCACCAGTGTAAGTATGAATCTTAGGCCTTGTTTCGAAGCATTGCAGCACCATTTTTGCTCACTTTTACCAGTTGCTACCTTGTTGTTTTTATAATTTCGGATTACAAATACCTATATCTACCATCCATATTGCACTCGTATCACCATCTCTTCGCCAAACTAGTGCACCTATACAATTTACCATTGTATTGGGTGTGTTGGGGACATAAGATACTCTTTGTTATTTGGTTGCAGGGTTGTTTGAGAGAGACCATCTTCATCCTATGCCTCCTAAGGATTGATAAACGATGGTGCGGAAGATCTGGCTAGCTTCCTCCAAGCATACGAGGAAGCAGTTTGGGCAGACGGTGGGGAAGGCAAGGTCATAGCCAACTGGCTCCCCATTGCCCTCATGGACATGCCACATGCCTGGTTGCTCAGCTTGCCGGAGTCTTCTGTGGCCTGCTGGGAGGAGCTGTGCAACCTCTTCATCACGCACTTCGCGGCACCAGCGCCTCCCACCGTCGCAGCTCTCCTGGGTGGCTCGCAGGTGCCACCCTTAGACCGCCACATCAAGCAGTTCTACCGCCAGGTGAGTGCCGCCCAAGTGCAGTCGGGGGCTCCCCCGGGCTGGGCGACGCCCAAGGCCGACCTCACCTTCAGCTCAGAAGATCACCCCACTACCCTGGTGGATGCACGCGCGCTCCCACTGCTTTGCACCCCCACCATCTGCAACGTGGCGGTCACCAAGACCATCATCGACGGCCGAGCCTGCCTAAATGTGCTCTCCCTGGAGGCATTTGACTTGCTCCACGTGCCCCACGGCCGGCTCCGCCCCACCAAGATTTTCTCTAGGGTCGGCAACGGTTCTCCCAGCCCCCTAGGGCAAATCCGCCTTCCCGTCACCTTCGGTACCAGCGACAACTACCGCAACGAGCTCATCGACTTCGAGATCGCCCGGATCGGCCTACCATACAATGCCATCCTTGGGTACCCAGCCCTAGCCAAGTTCCTGGCAGCGACTCATCCAGCCTACAACCTCATGAAGATGCCAGGCAGCAGCGGTGTCCTCACGGTAGCATGGGACACCAAGGACACTCTGCTGGCCCTTAAGCTCGCCTTTAGGTCTGCGCCGCCCATGCAGTCATGCGAGAGAGGGGTCCCTGAGGCTCCGGGGCCGTGCCAGCCAAGAAGAAGCAGTTGTTTTCCCAAGGCCGAGCCGAGATGAAGCAAGTGCCAGTCGACGAGGATGGGGCGTCAGGCGCCACCTTCACCATAGGAGCTGGCCTTCCCTCGAACCAAGAGAGGGCGTTAGTCAGCTTCTTGCGCGCCAACAAAGAGGTGTTCACATGGGAGCCCAAGGACCTAGTTGGGATCCCAAGGGGAATAATCGAGCACCACCTGAGGGTGTGCCCAAATGTCCTCCTAGTAAAGCAGAAGGCACGACGACAGTCCACCGAGAAGCGGGCGTTCATCGTCCAAGAAACTTGCAAGCTGCAGGATGCTGGTGTCATCTGGGAAGTGCGGTACCCGGAGTGGCTGGCAAACCCAGTTATCGTCCCCAAGAAGGGGGGGAAGGAGTGCATGTGCGTCGACTTCACCAACCTCAACAAGGCTTGCCCTCAGGACCCCTTCCCGCTCCCATGCATCGACCAGATCGTTGACTCTGTCGGTGTTCTGGGAATGGGGGTCCCAAGACTTGCTTGCCTGCGGCCTGTGGCATGGCTCCACCAGTGGCCCAATGCGGCCCGTCTTCATCAGCCAGCGCACAAGACCCTCGCGAGGGGCCAAGCCTCGCGAGGCGGATGACACAAGGCCTCCTCGGGAGCGGCCTCACCAGGCAGGCTCACGAGGGGGCGGAGAGATCAAGGCAAGGGGTACCTCGTGAGGTTCCCGTGATGCAAGCCATGATGACCAAGGCCAGGCGGGCGCCAGCACGCACAGTGTCCTCGTTTCCCCTTTGGTGCTAAGGGGGCAAGCGCAGGCGCGGAGTACCGAGGCATCAAGCAAAGATTTCCATATCGGTGCAACAAGACCAAGACCAGCAGGACGGCAAGACGGAGGTCATCATGGAGCCCAAGACGGCATCACCACCAGCGCCTTTGACAGGCGAAGACCACCTTCAGTCAGGATAACTTGTACTAGTTGTCCCCTTTCAAATTGGCCGTTGTTGGATCACTTCCCACTCAATATTTGGGGAGAGGACCAGGACCTCTATAAATAGGACTAGCCACCACCATAGGAGGGGGGCGATAGATCGACCAGTTCCAGCTAGAACACCTCACCTCCCGAGGCTAGTTCATCCTCTATACTGTCCATCATCAGCCCAAGAGGCAATCCACCACCACCACACTGGAGTAGGGTATTACACCACAATGGTGGCCTAAACCAGTATAAATATTGTGTCTCTTGTGTTGTGAGTTTATCGAGCTAAGCTTAGAGATCGCGACGAGGCTGAGAGGCGAGATTCGGTAGGGGGAAATCTTCGTGCGCACCCCAGTGTTCGAACCTCAAAGGTTTTGCCGGAACCCGAAATCTGACATTTGGCGCGCCAGGTAGGGGTGCGCCGGAGCTTTCCTTCCGCCAATCAACCCGCCGCCGCTCGCAAGTCCAATGTCTGGTGACCCGATGACCAGCGCCGGTCGTAGGGCGGCCTGGCTAGCCCGGTCCACGCCTCCTGCCCAAGAAGACCTCAACCCCATGCCCTAGGCGGCCCGTGCACCACAGAACGCTGCGGGGCGCGGGCGGTGTGGTCACACACCGCCCGCCCTTACTCCGCGGCAGGTGCGGGCAGCCGCGAGGGCCTCAAGCCACGCTGCGGCCACGGCGCCGCACACCCACGGGAACCAGCAAACATGAGGGCCGCGCTCACTGTGGCTCGGGAGCTGCTACAATGCAGGTTGATGGAAAGCGGTCGGGATACGTTGCTAGAGCGCGTTGCCGAGCTCCTGCATGCCACGGCCTTGGGGGCGCCGCCCTTCTGCTTCCAGCTTGCACCCCGGGCCCTGGCCGGATGGCACGGTGGGCCTCTCCACGCCCGCGTGGCCCCAAGCTCACCACAAGGCTTCATCGACACCAGTTCAACCATTGGCGCCGAGTGCCAGATCGCGCCAGCACCACCTCCGGTGAATCAGGGCATGCGCATTGCCCACGGCCCGGGTGGGCCGCCGCCACTCTACCATCCTCAAGATGACACGCTAGGCCAAGCAACATGGAGTGTGGGGCACTACGGCGAACTCTTCGAGGCGGCGGCTTCAGATGCTTACGTGCCCCGCATGGCGGATCAGGAATACGCGCTAGAAGATGACCCTGGCTCGTTCCTCGGGCCAGGCTGGGAGGAAGAGATTCTAGAAGCAGAGCCCTTCCAGGAGCCTCAAGGGAGCCTCACCGACCGTGCCGGCGGCAGCAGCTACCAGGTACCACTAATTCCTAAAGAGCAAGCTTACACTAACCACGGGTCAGAGGAGGGTCAGGTCACAGCAGCGGTGGCTTCCCCAGCTCGGCAGCCTCCCTTCCACCAGGAGGAGCACACTAGGGGCTGCAGGAGACGGGCCAGGAGGAAGGCCCCTCCCCCGGCGCATGGGGCAAGGCGACCCCCGGAGGTAGGCCCTCTGCCGGGGAGGTGCTGCAAAGCCTACCCCTGGCAGAGGACCCGAGGGTGTCGTTGGTGTCCCCTTTCCCCCTTTGACGTTGTCCTAGTTTCCGATTGCTGCTAATGGTGGTCGAGGGTGGCACAAGGAGGGGCCCTCATCTGGTGATATGAAGCAAGGCCCGGTGCTTGTGAAGAAGGCCCAGTGCTTGTGAAGCTCGCCGCCCGTGACACTCTCACGTAATAATGAGTGGGGTTGTACATGCCCCGGAGTCTCAGGAGTGCCGCCCTTGTGCCTCGGGGGCTCCCTCCCACGCCCAGTGGTAGCACTTAGCTCCATGCTGGAGAGAAAACTTGAAGACTAGACTAGGTGCCGGACACGGCCATTTGCCTTTTGAATCCTTTTCTGTAGTCGTGCTTCCTTGCTTTGGATTTAAGTTGGAGTTGAATTTTCATTTGTGTGCGCGGGGAGGGTAACTTTTCTCATTCATGTGATTCCTTGCATTTTGGTTCTTGCCTTAATTTGGAGTTCGCACTGGCTGCCTCCCCCTCGTGAGCCCCTCGCGAGCGGGGCTGGGCAAAGCGCGTGTACGCTGCTCGCATGGCATACTATGGCCAGCACTAGCTCTCACGAGGCCCTCTCGACCGGGTCGGCAGGTCCCTCAGGGGATCCTCGGAAACTCACGACCTCACGGGCCGGCTCAGGGCTTGCCCTGTCTAAAGGTAAATTACAACAGCAAGCTCGTTGTAGGGCCCGTAGGCTCATAGAGGCATATATTCATCATTGATCCGGAAAGCATAGAGACGACAATCTTTTTACATGAGGGGCATCCCCTCCCAAAATGCTCTTACAACCTTTGGGGCCGTGCCCGAGCTTTTGTATACAGGATAAACAGTAGAGAAACACGGGATCAATCAGACATATCGCTCACCACGTCCCCCGGGTCACCTCCAGATGCACTGCTGGCACCATTGTCACTGGCACTAACATCGCCGTCACAAACACCGGCATCGCCGCCACCATCATCGACCATGTCGCCTTCGTCCGCCACAACTACCACCCCATGATCGTCGGAAGCAAAGGCCCTGACAAGTGCATCCACGTTATCCTCCACCCAGCGCGCCGGGTTACCCCGGATGGCCTCGGGCACCGAGGCAATCGCGACATCGAAATCAAAGTCGGGGTAGGTGCTCTGAAGATGGTTGAAGACGCGGGAGAATGCGCGCCTGAGCAGGCTGCGGCCCCTCTCCTCAACAAGCTGATTAGCTCTCTCGAAACGGTTCTCCATGCGCGTCACCTCGTCAGTAAAGAAGCGGAGATGGCTGGCATAGTTGGTCGCGTGGGGATGCGTGGCGTTCTCGTCGCAGATGTTGCCCAGAGCCACGTTGGCCATGTTCCTGAGGTCCTGGAGCATAGGGGCGTGCATACACTCCAACGTCCGCCGTTGGAGCACTTCCTACCTATTCTGCTGCACGATGGACTCGGCGTTGGCAACCCACTGCTGGAGAGGAAGCAACTCGGTGCGGGCGGAGGCCAGCTCGGCCCGCACCGAGACCAGGGTGGCTGAGGCGGCCTCCATACGCTGTTCCGCTTCAGCTAGCCTGGACCTAAGGGCGGCAGTCCTGTCTGCAACTTCAGCTTCAACCAGCTTTAGCTTCAGGTCATAACTGCTCGCAAGATCTGCGCGTGCCACGGCCACGCGGCGGTCGACCTCTTCTTGGACCCGGGCCTCGCGCACGCCAATGGCGTCCTCCGCCTGGGCCACCTGGCGCTCCCTCGTCTCCAACTGCTCAAGCTCAAGGCTGCGCTCGGCGGCCTCCAGCATTAGCGCTTCCTCGCGCTTCAGGACCTCCCCCTCCTCGACAGGTGTCCCAGTCATACGGAGTGACAAATCCCAGTCTCGATTCGTGCCAACCCAACAGACACTTTCGGAGATACCTGTAGTGCACCTTTATGGTCACCCAGTTATGTTGTGACGTTTGATACACCCAAAGCATTCCTACAGTATTCGGGAGTTGCACAATCTCATGGTCTAAGGAAACATACTTGACATTAGAAAAGCTCTAGCAAATGAACTACACGATCTTGTGCTATGCTTAGGATTGGGTCTTGTCCATCACATCATTCTCCTAATGATGTGATCTTGTTATCAATGACATCCAATGTCCATGGTCAAAAAACCATAACCGTCTATTGATCAACGAGCTAGTCAACTAGAGGCTCACTAGGGACAAGTTGTGGTCTATGTATTCACACATGTATTACGGTTTCCAGTTAATACAATTATAGCATGAACAATAGACAATTATCATGAACAAGGAAATATAATAATAACCATATTATTATTGCCTCTAGGCATATTTCCAATAGTCTCCCACTTGCACTAGAGTCAGTAATCTAGTTACATTGTGATGAATCGAACACCCATGGAGTTCTGGTGCTGATCATGTTTTGCTCGTGGAAGAGGTTTAGTCAACGAATCTGCGGCATTCAGATCCGTATGTACTTTATAAATATCTATGTCTCCATCTTGAATATATTCACGAATGGAGTTAAAGTGACGCTGGATGTGTCGGGTCTTCTTGTGAAAGCTGAGCTCTTTGGCAAGGGCAATAGCTCCAGTGTTATCACAGAAGAGAGTCATCGGGCCCGACGCATTGGGAATCACTCCTAGATCGGTGATAAACTCCTTCATCCAGACTGCTTCCTGTGCTACTTCCGAAGCAGCTATGTACTCTGCTTCACATGTAGATCCCGCCAAAACACTTTGCTTGCAACTACACCAGCTAACTGCCCTACCATTCAAAATATACACGTATCTGGTTTGTGACTTGGAGTCATCTGGATCTGTGTCAAAGCTAGCATCGATGTAACCCTTTACGACGAGCTCTTCGGCACCTCCATAAACCAGAAACATATCCTTAGTCCTTTTTAGGTACTTCGGGATATTCTTGATCGTTGTCCAGTGTTCCATTCTGGGATCACTTTGGTACCTCCATACCAAACTTATGGCAAGGTTCACATCAGGTCTAGTACACAGCATGGCATACATAATAGAGCCTATGGCTGAGGCATAGGGGATGACACTCATCTTTTCTCTATCTTCTGCTGAGGTCGGGCATTGAGCTGTGCTCAATTTCACACCTTGCAATACAGGCAAAACCCCCTTCTTGGACTGATCCATATTGAACTTCTTCAATATCTTGTCAAGGTATGTGCTTTGTGAAAGACCAATGAGGCGTCTCAATCTATCTCTATAGATCTTGATGCCTAATATGTAAGCAGCTTCTCCAAGGTCCTTCATTGAAAAACACTTATTCAAGAAGGCCTTTATGCTTTCCAAAAGTTCTATATCACTTACAATCAATAGTATGTCATCCACATATAATGTGAGAAATGCTATAGAGCTCCCACTCACTTTCTTGTAAATACAGGCTTCTCCAGAAGTCTGTATAAACCCAAACGCTTTGATCACTTCATTAAAGTGAATGTTCCAACTCCGAATGCTTGCACCAGCCCATGGATGGAGCGTTGGAGCTTGCATACCTTGTCAGCATTCTTAGAATCGACAAAACCTTTCGGCTGCATCATATACAATTCTTCCTTCAGGAAACCGTTAAGGAATGCCGTTTTGGCATCCATTTGCCAGATCTCGTAATCATAGAATGCGGCAATTGCTGACATGATTCAGATGGACTTCAGCATTGCTATGGGTGAGAAGGTCTCATCATAGTCAACACCTTGAACTTGTCGATAACCCTTAGTGACAAGCCGAGCCTTATAGATGGTCACATTACTATTCGCGTCAGTCTTCTTCTTAAAGATCCACTTATTCTCTATGGCTTGCCGATGATCGGGCAAGTCCACCAAAGTCCATACTTTGTTCTCATACATGGATCCTATCTCGGATTTCATGGCTTCAAGCCATTTGTTGGAATCCGGGCCTGCCATCACTTCTTCATAGTTCAAAGGTTCACCATTGTCTAACAACATGATTTCCAGGACAGGGTTGCCATACCATTCTGGTGTGGAACATGTCCTTGTGGACCTATGAAGTTTAGTAGTTACTTGATCCAAAGTTTCATGATCATCACCATTAACTTCCTCTCTAGTCGGTGCGGGCACCACAGAAACATCTTCCTGAGTTGCGCTACTTTCCGGTCCAAGAGGGGTTACCTCATCAAGTTCTACTTTCCTCCCACTTACTTCTTTCGAGAGAAACTCTTTCTCCAGAAAGGATCCATTCTTGGCAACAAAGATCTTGCCCTCGGATTTGAGGTAGAAGGTATACCCAATAGTTTCCTTAGGGTATACAATGAAGACGCATTTTTCCGATTTCGGTTTGAGCTTTTCAGGTTGACATGAGCATCGCACCCCTAAACTTTCAGAAACAACCTCTTAGGTTTCTTCCCAAACCATAATTCATACGGTGTCATCTCAACAGATTTAGACGGTGCCCTATTTAAAGTGAATGCGGCAGTTTCTAAAGCATAACCCTAAAATGATAGCGGTAGATCGGTAAGAGACATCATAGATCGCACCATATCCAATAGAGTGTCATTACGATGTTCGGACACACCATTTCGCTTAGGTGTTCCAGACGGTGTGAGTTGGGAAACAATTCCACATTTCCTGAAGTGTCTGCCAAACTCATGACTCAAATATTCTCCTCCATGATCTGATCGTAAGAACTTTATGTTCCTGTCATGTTGATTCTCTAACTCGTTCTGAAATTCCTTGAACTTTTCAAAGGTCTTAGACTTGTGTTTCATTAAGTAGACATACCCATGTCTACTTAAGTCATCAGTGAGAGTGAGAACATAACGATAGCCACCGCGAGCCTTAACGCTCATTGGACCGCATACATCAGTACATATTCTTTCCAAAAACTTGGTTGCTCGCTCCATTGTTCCGGAGAACGGGAGTCTTGGTCATTTTACCCCTGAGGCATGGTCCGCACGTGTCAAATGATTCATAATCAGGAGACTCCAAAAGTTCATCTGCATGGAGTTTCGTCATGCATTTGACACCAATGTGACCAAGGTGGCAGTGCCACAAGTATGTGGGGCTATCATTACCAACCTTACATCTTTTGGCATTCACACTATAAATATGTGTAACATTATGCTTGAGATTTAATAAAAGTAAACCATTGACCAGTGGGGCATGACCATAAAACATATCTCTCATATAAATAGAACAACCATTATTCTCGCATTTAAATGAGTACCCATCTCGCATCAAATGAGCTCCAGATACAATGTCCATGCTCAAAGTTGGTACTAAATAACAATTATTGAGGTTTAAAACTAATCCCAAAGGTAGATGTAGAGGTAGCGTGCCGACGGTGATCACATCGACCTTGGAACTATTCCCGACGTGCATCGTCACCTCGTCCTTTGCCAGTCTCCGCTTATTCCATAGCTCCTATTTTTAGTTACAAATGTGAGCAACCGCACTGATATCAAATACCCAGGAGCTACTACGAGCGTTGGTAAGGTACACATCAATAACATGTATATCATATATATCTTTTGTGTTGCCGGCCTTCTTATCTGCTAAGTACTTGGGGCAGATCCGCTTCCAATGACCATTTCCCTTGCAATAAAAGCACTCAGTCTCAGGCTTGGGTCGATTCTTTAGCTTCTTCCCGGCAACTGACTTACCGGGCGTGGCAACTCCCTTGTCATCCTTTTTGAAATTCTTCTTACCCTTGCCTTTCTTGAAACTAGTGGTCTTATTCACCATCAACACTTGATGTTCTTTTTTGATCTCCACCTCCGCTGATTTCAACATCAAATATAACTCAAGAATGGTCTTCTCCATACCTTGCATATTGAAGTTCATCACAAAGCTCTTGTAGCTAGGTGGAAGCGACTGGAGGATTCTGTCAATGACCGAGTCATTTGGAAGATTAACTCCAAGCTGAGACAAGCGGTTGTGCAACCCAGACATTTTGAGTATATGCTCACTACCAGAACTATTTTCCTCCATCTTACAACTGTAGAACTTGTCAGATACTTCACATCTCTCAACCCGGTCATGATCTTGGAAAACCATTTTCAGCTCTTGGAACATCTCTTATGCTCCATGTTGCTCAAAACATTTTTGGAGCCCCGATTCTAAGTTGTAAAGCATGCCACACTGAACCAGGGAGTAATCATCACTACACAACTGCCAGGCGTTCATAACATCTTGAGTTGCTAGGAAAATGGGTACGTCACCTAGTGGTGCTTCAAGGACATATGCTTTCTTGGCAGCTATGAGAATGATCCTCGAGTTAAGGACCCAGTCCGTATAGTTGCTTCCATTATCTTTCAGCTTGGTTTTCTCTAGGAATGCGTGAAGTTGAGGGCAACATTAGCGTGGGCCATTGGATCTACAGTATAGATTGTAAAGACAAATTTAGACTAAGTTCATGATAATTAAGTTCATCTAATCAAATTATTTAATGAACTCCCACTCAGATAGACATCCCTCTAGTCATCTAAGTGGTACATGATCCGAATCGACTAAGCCGTGTCCGATTATCACGTGAGACGGACTAGTCATCAACGATGAACATCTCCATGTTGATCGCATCTACCATACGACTCATGTTTGACCTTTCGGTCTGTTGTGTTCTGAGGCCATGTTTGTACTACGCTCATCAAGTCAACCTAAGTGTTTCGCATGTGTAAATCTGGCTTACACCCGTTGTATGCAAACGTTAGAATCTATCACACCCGATCATCACATGATGCTTCGAAACAACGAACCTTCGCAATGGTGCACAGTTAGGGGCACACTTTTCTTGAAATTTTAGTGAGGGATCATCTTATTTATGCTACCATCGTTCTAAGAAAATAAGATGTAAACATGACAAACATCATATGCAAATCATAAAGTGACATGATATGGCCAATATCATCTTGCGCCTTTGATCTCCATCTTTGAGGCGCGGCATGATCACCATCTTCACTGGTATGACACCATGATCTGCATAATTGTGTCTTCATGAAGTTATCTCGCCTACTATTACTTCTACTACTATGGCTAACAGTTAGCAATAAAGTGAAGTAATTACATGGCGCTTATATTGACTCATAGGTCATACAATAAATTAAGATCACTCCTATGGCTCCTGCCGGTTGTCATACTCATCGACATGCAAGTCGTGATTCCTATTACAAGAACATGATCAATCTCATACATAACATATAGAATTCATCACATCCTTTTGGCCATATCACATCACATAGCATACCCTACAAAAACAAGTTAGAGGTCCTCTAATTGTTGTTGCATGTTTTACGTGGCTGCTATGGGTTTCTAGCAAGAGCGTTCCTTACCTGCACAAAAGCCACCATGGTGATATGCCTATTGCTATTTACCCTTCACAAGGACCCTCTTCATCGAATCCGATCCGACTAAAGTGGGAGAGACAGACACCCATTAGCCACCTTATCCAACAAGTGCATGTCAGTCGGTGGAACATGTCTCATGTAAGCGTACGTGTAAGGTCGGTTCGGGCCGCTTCATCCCACAATGCCGTCGAATCAAGATAGGACTAGTAACAGTAAGCAAATTGACCAAATCATCACCCACAACTACTTGTGTTCTACTCGTGCATAGAATCTACACATAGACCTAGCTCATGATGCCACTATTGGGGAACGTAGTAATAATTTAAAATTTTCCTACGTGTCACCAAGATCAATATAGGAGATGCTAGCAACAAGAGAGAGGGAGTGCATCTTCATACCCTTGAAGATCGCTAAGCAGAAGCATTGCTAGAACGCGGTTGATGGAGTCGTACTCGCGGCGATTTCAAATCACGGAAGATCCGATCCAAGTGTCGAACGGACGACGCCTCCGTGTTCAACACACGTACAGCCCGAGGACTTCTCCTCCTTGATCCAGCAAGGGGGGAGGAGAAGTTGAGGGAGAACTCCGGCAACACCAGATGTGGTGGTGGTGGAGCTCGTGGTTCTCTGGCAGGGCTTCGCCAAGCACTACGGAGGAGGAGGAGGTGTAGGAGGGAGAGGGCTGCGCCGGGGGCAAGGGTGTGGCTGCCCTCCCACCCCCTCTATTTATAGGGTGAAGGGGAGAGGGGGCCAGCCCCCTAGATGCATGAGGGGGGTGCGGCAGCGAAGGGGGGGGCGGAGATTGCCCCCCAAGTTGGTGGGGGGGCACCCCTAGGGATTTAACCCTAGGCACCCTGGGCCCCTAGGGGGCACCCTCTGATGGGCTGTCTACCACCCATATTCAGCCCATTTGGTCCTCCGGGGCAGGTGGCCCCACCCGGTGGACCCCCGAACACCTTTCGGTGGTCCCGGTACAATACCGATGACCCCAGAAACCTTTCCGGTGTCTGAAACTGGACTTCCCATATATAAATCTTCACCTCCTGACCAGTCCGAAACTCCTCGTGACGTCCGGGATATCATCCGGGACTCTGAACAACTTTCAGTAACCACATATAATTTCCCATTACAACTCTAGCGTCACCGAACCTTAAGTGTGTAGACCCTATGAATTCGGGAACCATGCACATATGACCGAGACATCTCTCCGGCCAATAACCAATAGCGTGATCTGGATACCCATATTGGCTCCCACATTTTCCATGATGATCTCATCGGATGAACCACGATGTCGGGGATTCAATTAATCCCGTATACAATTCCCTTTGTCCATCGGTATGTTACTTGCCCGAGATTCGATCGTCGGTATCCCCGTACATCGTTCAATCTCGTTACCGGCAAGTCTCTTTACTTGTTCCGTAACGCATGATCTCGTGGCTAACTCTTTAGTCACATTGATCTCATTACGATGATGCATTACCGAGTGGGCCCAGAGATACCTCTCCTTCATATGGAGTGACAAATCCTAGTCTCGATTTGTGCCAACCCAACACACACTTTCGGAGATACCGGCAGTGCACCTTTATGGTCACCTAGTTACGTCATGATGTTTGATACACCCAAAGCATTCCTACGGTATCCAGGAGTTGCACAATCTCATGGTCTAAGGAAAGATACTTGACATTAGCAAAAAATTAGCAAACGAACTACACGATCTTGTGCTATGCTTAGGATTGGCTCTTGTCCATCACATGATTCTCCTAATGATGTCATCTCATTATCAATGACATCCAATGTCCATGGTCAGGAAACCATAACCATCTATTGATCAACGAGCTAGTCAACTAGAGGCTCACTAGGGACATGTTGTGGTCTATGTATTCACACATGTATTACGGTTTCCGGTTAATACTATTGGAAATATGCCCTAGAGGCAATAATAAAATGGTTATTATTATATTTCGTTGTTCATGATAATTGTCTATTGTTCATGATATAAGTGTATTAACCGGAAACCGTAATACATGTGTGAATACATAGACCACAACATGTCCCTTGTGAGCCTCTAGTTGACTAGCTCATTGATCAATAGATGGTTATGGTTTCCTGACCATGCACATTGGATGTCATTGATAACGAGATCACATTATTAGGAGAATGATGGACAAGACCCAATCCTAAGCATATCACAAGATCGTGTAGTTCATTTGCTAGAGCTTTTCTAATGTCAAGTATATTTCCTTAGACCATGAGATTGTGCAACTGTGATAACCCACAAGTATAGGGGATCGTTTGTAGCCTTCTTTGATAAATAAGAGAGTTGAACCCAACGAGGAGCTAAAGGCAGAACAAATATTCCCTCAAGTTCTATCGACCACCGATACAACTCTATGCATACTTGACGTTTGCTTTACCTAAAACAAGTATGAAACTATTTTGCAAGAATAAAACTACGAGTACTTTGCGAGAATAAAACTACGAATAAATTGCAAGGTAATAAAACACTGGTCCACATCGGTGCTATACAAACGGTTTAAAACCCCTTTCTGCAACGGCATTTGGAACCGTCACCTAGTGAGTGTGGGCAATTAGGTAGTCCTTCCCACACGACCCAGAAACCATCGGGGATAGGGACCCTACAGTACTCCTTTTCATTTGTGGTTGCATTGCCATCACAGTCGGTATTCTGTGATGCTACGCTTACGATGCCCGACCCATCACAAACGGTTCACTATTATAGAACGTGTATGATAAGCATACAATCACACACATTCACTTTTCACAAACCGTATGTGATAACTAATTAAGAAGATTAGCTCATCATCGTACGAGTGTCGGATAGGATTACAAAACGTTGGACCGTTGTAACATCGTCGTACACGACAACTATCGCACACGCTTTTCTATGGTGCAACGTTTATGATGCATACTTCATCAGAAATAGTTCATGGTTGCAAATCATGTAAAATAAAGCAACTATCACACACGCTATTCTGTGATGCAACGTTTACGATGCATACTTCATCAGAAACAGTTCATGGTTGCAAATCGTGTATGATAAGGCAACTATCGCAAACGGTTAGTTTGCTAGCACCATTTGTGATATTGTCTCACAGCGCACACACTTTGCAAAAGGCAACTGTGTGCATGCTTGCACACGTTTCCTCTATGTGAACCGTCTCGGATTATGGTGTATATCACAAACGTTTGTATTTTACCAACCATGTGTGCCATAACAACCTGGAGAGCATAATTTCACCATAATTTAATTGCTGCTATATCAAATTGAAATTGAATGTATGCTATAGCTTTATTCATATCCATCAGGTTCAGACAACCAATGAATTATTTGATTCATAGGTACACATCAAGAATTACATAAGAACCAAATAAAGAATGATGAACCACAGTTGTATACTTGTACTATTAAAGACAGTAAAGAAAGAGGTGAAATACATTCTGGTTGCTGAACAAGGTGAAGCAGAATGCCCATATTGTGCCCTCCTCCATGCAGAAGGCACTCACGACTCTAGTCCAACCCCTTGTGATGGCCGACCGCCCACCCTTCACGGTCTTCATGGAAACATCTAGATAATCATCGTGTTCTAGTAGAAATGCTTTAACCTTTGCATGCCCACCAATCATATAGTTTGAGAGGTAATCTTTAGTAAACTGCTTTGGGAACCACTGCAAAGGAAAAAAGATTCAGACATTGTTATCTAACACAACTCATTATGGGCAGTAAAAAGAAGGCTGCAGAGTTCTTACTTACCATCCTGCAGTTCGTTGTTGTATTGGATAAAGTGTAAACAAATAGTTTAATTGCCATCTTTTGACCCATTTTACTAACAATCTTTATTAGCTTCCTCACTTGATGTTGGTTCATTGAATCTCATTTCCCCATACACAGAAAGGGTCGATGTGCGGATCTTTACCAATGACATATGTACCTAAAAGCACCAAGTTAATATTAGAAGGTAAACACCATTGCACAAGGATGTAGTACAACACTCTTATATAATATCTTATAACATCCAATATACGCACATATTAGATGAATTAACATCTTATATTATGGGTCGAAAGGAGTTTATTGCATTCTTACAAATTATTTAACTACTACTGTATCCATGGGTTAGATTTATTTTGAGCTAGGTCGGGCTCAAATAGCCCTAAAGTATATCTAAACATGAGGGCTAGTTTGAGCTAGTTGCATCTATAACCCACCCAAAAAAACTATCCAACCCAAGAGGTGATAATTGGAGCAAGTTATCCTAGTGCATTTATTGTCAATCTAAGTATCTAATCCTGTCATCCAAACACCTCTTTGGATGGAGTTAGTTCAGGGTTAGTCATGAGCTAGAACCTAACTCTTAACTCTAAGCTAGGTTGAGTATCCAAACAGGGCTATGTTGTTGTTGTTGTTGTTGCTCCTGCTCTTCTACGTGTATCTAGACATCATCAGAACATTAAGGTAACACTCTTCCTTGTTGTTATGTAGCCTAGGATTGCATATGTAGACATTAAGTACAGTGCATGTTGCTATGTAGCCTTAGATATATTACATATGGCCCTGGTTAACCTAATGATAAATGGGTTGCAGATATATTCAGTTAAAAGTCAGATTCACCGATTAGTCCCTTATCAGCCCCCGGCCTATATGGTACCAGCTACCGATATCCTGAATAGTGAGCATATATAAGCCATGGGATGAAACTAACCTTGATGGAAAACAACAGTCGTTCCCAAAATTATCCTGTTTAGGGACATCGAGAAGCATGTTAAGCACAATAGGCTAAACATCAACCAAAATTATCCATGGCAGACAAAATAATCTCCAAAAGATAGCTTCAGTGTGCAGGTTTAAGCATGCTAGTAAAGCAAAACAAGTGAAAAGGTGTGTTAACTGCAGCAGGCCTAACATTTAACAACAAGCAAACATGGTCATTCAAACTGGTATTGTGTCGGTCTAAGTACATTGGTTATTGTTAAATAAAAATGGAAAGGTGTGTTTAACTACAAGATGCAGCAACCAAATGTAGTCATTCATGCCCTGTTTGTTTCAGCTTCGCTTGGATTTTAATCACCTATGGATTCGCTTCAGTGGCGAAGCTGTTTCTGCAAATCAGCTTCACCACCGAAGTACACTTTGAGGTGCTTCAGGAAATTGCACTAAAAATGACCCAAATCCAGATTCAGCTTCACTGGCAAAGCTAATTCCATATAGCTGTTTGTTTCAGATTCCAGATTCGGCTTCACTGGCAAAGCTGAATCTGGTCCCAGAATCCGAAACAAACATGGCCATAGTGGTATTGTTGAAACTGGTACTGATGAAATTGAACTACATAGTTCATACTTGCACATATAGAACATCACGTTGTGAATAACTGGAATAAACAAGGCATACTACGAACAACCAAAGATAGCATTTGAAACTGGACATATGCTAACTACAAACAACAGAACAATCAAAAACTTTAAAAGAGGCATATGCTAGCTATAACAGACTTAACAGCAAGCAAATATATGCATTCCTATCGGTATGTTTAAAACTGGATTGATGGAATGCACTGCATAGTAAACAATTGCACATATAGAGCATCGCATTGTGAACAACTAAAATAAACAAGGCATACTGCAAACAACCCGATATAGCAATTAAAACTGGACATATTCTCACTACACTACAAAAGGTACTCGGCAAAACAAATCATGGGTTTCCCCCTATGAAGAGTCACGGCAAAACAAATCATGGGTTTCCTCACTTTTCATAGATGGGCCCGTTCCTGTGGGGAGAGAACGGACCCTGGAAGCACTCCATGTTGTCGCAGATGGGCTCCTTCCCCTTAGAAGAGCACGGTTGTAGGGTTCCCTCCCTGATCTCACAGACATGCTCTTTCCCCTTGGAAGAGCAGATGGGCTCTTTCCCCTTGGAAGAGCCGGAGAGGGTGCCCTCCTCGTGGTCGCCATCGATGAGGTCTGACTTGGAAGCTATGGATCCCAAGCCAGTGTTGCAGAACGTGTCCTTCAGAAATGACAAAAGGGGCTCGATGGTGATGTAGGATGGCAAGTTGTTGACAGCGACCCAGAGGAGATCAGCGGCGGGGCCATGCATGAGATCGACAACGGTTGAACCCGAGGGGTTAGGGTGAGCCACTTAACCTGTGACATATCCCGCCTCAGGCCGTCGCTATCCATGACCTCGATGTCGTAGCCGGTGGAAGAGACATGCCCGCATACTATAGCCCGATGCTTGAGTTCCTGCCGCCAGTAATGGTAATCAGCTTCCTCAGCGACGTCGGGCGAAGAGACCGCGATACACCTCTTTTGGCCAAGTCACTCCTCGAGCTCCATAGGAAGTGTAGCCAGGCTTAGGCTGCGATGCTTTGGAGTGGGGGATGGGGATGGGGATTGATACATCTCCAACGTATCTATAATTTTTTATTGTTCCATGCTATTATATTACCTGTTTTGGATGTTTATGGGCTTTACTTTACACTTTTATATCATTTTTTGGACTAACCTACTAATCGGAGGCCCAGCCCGTATTGTTGTTTTTTTTGCCTGTTTCAGTATATCGAAGAAAAGGAATATCAAACGGAGTCCAAACAGAATGAAACCTTCGGGGGCGTGATTTTTGGAACGAACGTGATCCAGAGGACTTGGAGTGCAAATCAAGAAGCAATCGAGGAAGCCACAAGGGTGGAGGGCACCCCCGCCCCCTATAGGGCGTGCCCCCTGTCTCGTGGGCCCCTCGGGTGTCCACCGACGTACTTCTTCCTCCTATATATACCCATATACCCCAAAACCATTAGGAGAGCCACCGAAGAAATATTTCTGCCACTGTAACCTTCTCTATCCGTGAGATCCCATCTTGGAGCCGTCGTCGGTGTTCTGATGGAGGGGGAATCCACCATGGAGGGATTCTACATCAACACCATAGCCCTTCCGATGAGTTGTGAGTAGTTTACCACAGACCTTCGGGTCCATAGTTATTAGCTAGATGGGTTCTTCTCTCTTTTTGGATCTCAATACCATGTTCTCCCCCTCTCTTGTGGAGATCTATTCGATGTAACTTCTTTTGTGGTGTGTTTGTCGAGATCCGATGAATTGTGGGTTTATGATCAAGTTTATCTATGAGAAATATTTGAATCTCCTCAGAATTCTTTTATGTGTGATTGAGTTATCTTTGCAAGTCTCTTCGAATTATCGATTTGGTTTGGCCTACTAGATTGATCTTTCTTGCCATGGGAGAAGTGCTTAGCTTTGGGTTCAATCTTGCGGTGTCCTTTCCCAGTGACAGCAGAGGCAGCAAGGCACGTATTGTATTGTTGCCATCAAGGATAAAAAGATGGGGTTTATATCATATTGCTTGAGTTTATCCCTCTACATCATGTCATCTTTCTTAAAGCGTTACTCTGTTCTTATGAACTTAATACTCTAGATGCATGCTGGATAGCGGTCGATGTGGGGAGTAATAGTAGTAGATGCAGGCAGGAGTCGGTCTACTTGTCATGGACGTGATGCCTATATACATGATCATGCCTAGATAATCTCATAATTATTCGCTTTTCTATCAATTGCTCGACAGTAATTTGTTCACCCACCGTAATACTTATGCTATTTTGAGAGAAGCCTCTAGTGAAACCTATGGCCCACGGGTCTATCTTTTATCATATACGCTTTCAATCTACTTTTATTTGCATCTTTACTTTTCCAATCTATATCACAAAATACCAAAAGTATATTTACCTTATCATATTATCTCTATCAGATCTCACTTTCGCAAGTGGTCGTGAAGGGATTGACAACCCCTTTATCGCGTTGGTTGTGAGTTCTTTGTTTGTTTGTGTAGGTTCGTGGGACTTGTGAGGAGCCTCCTACTGGATTGATACCTTGGTTCTCAAAAACTGAGGGAAATACTTACGCTACTGTGTTGCATCACCCTTTCCTCTTCAAGGAAAACCAACGCAAGCTCAAGACGTAGCAGGGATCTAGGGGAAAGGGGGTGTTTGGCAGGCGTCATCTAAGAAACTCAGGGCGGCCTTGGTATGGAGACCGGTGGGTAAGCTGCACGGGCAAACTGGCAGATGTTGACAATGGAGGTCTCGCGGCGGCGGCGGCAGTGGGGACCTTGCTAGGGTTTTGAGTGAGGGAGGGTGTGTGTGTGTGCGCGCGCCCGAGGAGGTTTTGGTGTGTGTGTGTGTGTGTGTGTGTGTGTGTGTGTGGAGGGGGGCGGGGTGTGTTTGAGGAAATGACGTGGCTACTAAAAATTTTACAACGTGGGAGTCAAATGCGGGAGAATGCCAGGGCTAATGAAATTTTTGATGATGGTGCATCCCACACGGTCTAGAGATAAAAACTTGTGTTATGAAACAGAAAACCCTCGAGGCGGGAAGATATTTTCTAGGGGTAGGTGGGATTGGGAAAAAGAAACATCGCACATGGTCCAGAGATAACAATCGGGTGCTATAAAACACAAAAACCCTCCTTGAGGTGGGCAGATATTTTCTAGGGATGCAGTGGGATTGGGAAGAATAAACATCGCACACGGTCTGGAGATAACAACCATGTGTTATGAAACAGAAAAACCCTCGAGGCGGGCAGATATTTTTGAGATGGGGAGCCTCGTGGAGCCCAATGTACTATGCGGATGTGTGCGTGGCAGGGGCGCCGGCATGGCACACGGTTAGTTTGAGTGAACCATGTCTGATGCGTCATCCAACTTGTCTAATGTTCATAAATTTGGCGAAAAATGACGCGGGAGAGGGTCAGAACACGAACACACTTGCATGTGGACCAAATTTATATGTATGAAAAGGGTGGTTTGATTTTCAAATACCAAATGCAACTTCGATGTCGCACCTATCTCACAAAGCGCACGATATTGCTTCCCCCCCCCCTCATGTTGGCACGAAGGAAATCCTAAGCTATGAATGCATGCCCCGCCCCCCACCCCAACCGAGGCTCACCTAGAAAAGTGTGAAGTAGCTAGTAGCCCCTCCTCCCTCGTGTCGGCACAAAGGGAATCTTGAGCTATGAATGCATGCCCCGCCCCCTGCCCCAACCGAGCCTCACCTAGCAAAGTGCAAAGTAGCTAGCAGACCCCCTCCCTCGTGTCGGCACGTAGGGAATCCTAAGCTATGAATGGATGCCCCCCCCCAACTGTGGTTCACCTAGTAAACTGCGAAGTAGCTAGCAACCCCCCCCCCTCGTGTCGGCATGAAGGGAATCCTAAGCTATGAATGCTTGCCCCCCCCCCCAACTGAGGCTCACCTAGCAAAGTGCAAAGAAGCTAGCAGCCCCCCCTTCCTTGTGTCGGCACGAAGGGAATCCTAAGCTATGAATGGATGCCCCCCCCCAACTACGGTTCACCTAGCGAACTGCGAAGTAGCTAGCATCCCCCCCCCCTTGTGTCGGCACGAAGGGAATCCTAAGCTATGATGCCCCCCGAACCGAGGTTCACCTAGCAAAGTGCAAAGTATCCCCCCCCACACACACACACTTTTAAGTCGGCGGGCCAGAGAGGCATCTCACCAAGATTGATCATAAAACAAACCAAGAATAATCCACCTTGGTCGTACAACCTCTCTCTTGTTGCTGGTCAAAGTAAAGGTCGTCCATGCGACCCCAGATAGGCTAGCTCGCCAATAATCACGCAAGTAGCTAGCTAGTCCCCGAAGACAACCACTTCATGCATGTGGCACAAACATATGTATGGATCAGGTGTGTTTTTTAGTACACAATGGAACAACTTTGATGTGGCACCGTGATTTCGAACTAGAAATCCCCACACAAAGTGAGGGTTAGGTTGATAATGCATATGTATGTTACACCACACTTCAAGCCCATGACGGGGATTCATGCATGCATGCGCGTGCATAGTATATGCGCTCAAACTTTAATTAGGTCTGAATCTCACCATGACCTATACTACGATAACACGAACCAAATGAAGAATATCCGCCATGCTAACCTATCTTGTTGTCGGTCAAGGTGATCATGCACTACTAGGGTAAAGCCTATACACAGAATCTTAGTAGCAGCGCGGCTCAAAAAGGAGCGCTGCTGCTAATTAGTATTAGCGCGTGTGCGGGAAACTCGCTGCTGATAAGTTTTTAGCAGTAGCACGCTCTGTGTAAACCGCGCTGCTACAAATATCGACCAGCGGTGTTCACCTAACTCCATTTAGCAGTAGCACCGTGGCCCGAACCGCGCTACTGCTACGGATGTAGGAGTAGCGCGCTTTTACTGAGATCGTTGCTGCTAAATTTCAAATTGACACACTTTTTTGTCACTGTTAGCAGTAGCGCCGTGGCCCAAAGCGCGCTGCTGCTAATTCCTTATCAGTAGCGCGTTTCTGCTCCCGCGCTACTGCTAACCCGCACCAACCCACCACCTTTTCCCCACCCGTGCCTCCCCTCCCCCTCCTCTCTTCCCTTCACCCTACCTCCCCCACATGCTCCCACTCTCACTCTTATTCTTCCTCAATACTTCTCCCCCATTACTCTTTCTCTTCTATCCACCTTTCTCTCTCTTCATTACTCCTACCTAACTACACCACCTCCATTAATGCATCTCCTTTCTCTTTTTCCTTTCCCCTCCACTAGTTGAAGTTGTCTCCTCCCAAATTAGGTAGCTAGGTAGATGTAGGATTTAGTTAAGTGACCTATTTGCCCCCTAACTAGATCTATCTTTGTCAAGAAGAGCTTTGTGCACTTTTGATCTCCCTACAACATCATCTCCACCGTGTGCTCGATCTCGATCGAGATAGAGGTGATGAAAATTTCATGCTTTTGCAAAATGGAAATATGTTTATGTGTGTGTGATATGTTTGTGGAAATTGTGTGTGTGGCACGCCAAATTGTGCTTTTGAGTTGCCTATGTTTTGCCGAAATGTCGATTTATTTCCGTTTCGGCGAATTCCGGGCAAACTCTAGATCCATATATGTCCTATTTTTAGGGAAGGTCATGCCAAATTTTTGTATGACTTTGATGCATGCATGCATTTTTATAATCAATTTGTTTATTATTACCGTGCAGAGTTGACGATGGTCAGTGGAACGATGGTGGACAGGTGGTTGCGGTCGGCGGTGCAGGACATGAAAGAAAATAACCGGACAGAGGTTTTATGTCCGTGTCGAAAATGCAAAGGAATAGTTTGGCTCGACCCCCATGACGATGGTCGTGTCGAAGCGCACCTGCTCATGACTGGTTTCATGGATGGCTATACTCGGTGGATAATTGAAGATGAGGATGACGATGTTGAGGATGCCGACGGGGCAGGCAATGATGACACGGGGCAAGACGAAGAGATGATCGATAATGGCGGCGGGGAAGAGGCCGGACATGGCGGCGGAGAAGGGGCCGGACATGGCGGAGGAGAAGGGGCCGGACATGGCGGCGGAGAGAACGACATGGACTCCACGCAGCAGAGTTCGTCGGTACTAAGTTCAATCGTGCGGGACCCTCATGTTCAAGCATTGCTTCGCAAGGAGACGAGTACTGAGAGAGCTGCTTCTAGAGAGGAGGCTAAGCTGGAGCAACTGGTGGTAGACTCGAACACTCCATTGTATGATGGTTGCAATCCTGAGGTGACCCGCTTGAGTTTCACGCTCCAACTCCTGAAGACGAAGGCTAAAAACAAATGGACCGACACTAGCCTCGATGAGCATCTCAAGTACCTAAAGGATGTTCTTCCCGCGGGTAATCTATGTCCTACTAGTGTTGATGAGGCCAAGAAGATCGTGTGCCCTCTTGATCTGCCACACGTTAGATACCATGCATGCATCAACGATTGCATAATTTATCGGAAGGAGCACGCGGAAAAAACAAGTTGTCCGGTGTGCAATGCTTCTCGATACAAGAAGGCCGGGAAGAAATGTCCCCAGAAAGTTGTATGGTACTTACCGATCACTCCCCGTCTCCAGAGGTATTTTGTAGATCCCAAGGAAGCAAAGCTAATGCGCTGGCACGCGGAGAGGAAGAAGCCCGACGATGGAGATGATCCGAAGCTGAGACACGTGAAGGATGGAAGCCAGTGGAGAGCGTTGAACAGCTTCTATCGGTATTTTGAATGTGATGCAAGGAACATCGTGCTCGGCGCGTGTACCGATGGCATGAATCCGTTTGGCAACCAGAACACCAACCATAGCACATGGCCCGTGTTTGTATGGATGTACAACCTCCCCCCTGGTTGTGCATGAAATCGAAGTACATTCACATGAGCATGCTTATTCAAGGGCCGAAACAACCAGGAAATAATATTAATTTGTATCTGGGGCTACTTCAAGAGGAGTTAGACACGTTATGGAAAACACCGGCCAAGACATGGGACGCCAGCAAAGGTGAGTATTTCAACATGAGAGCCGCGCTGATCACGACAGTGCAGGACTATCTCGGTTACGGATATGTGGCAGGCCAGGTGTGCCATGGATATTGCGGATGCACGCGGTGCATGGATGATACGACGTCTCAGCAGCTAACGTCAAGGAAAGATGGCGGGTCTGGGAAAATCGTGTACATGGGGCATCGAAGATGGCTTGAACAGGACGACCCGTGGAGAAACCGTGGAGATCTATTCAATGGTCACGCTGAGCATCGAGGACCTCCACGTAAGCGGAGCGGTGCCGAAATCGATGAGCTGTTGAAAAACTGGAAGGAGTGCCCCGCGCCGGGAAAGACGATGAGAAAGGCGCCGGAGCCGCTGCTGAAGGTATGGAAGACGAGGTCTGTGTTCTGGGACTTGGAGTACTGGCACAAACTCGATACACCTCATTGCCTTGATCAAATGCATATCTGTAAGAATGTCCTTGAGAGCTTGCTCGCAACACTGATGAACATGCCGGATAAGACCAAGGATGGGCCGAAGGCAAGAAAAGACTTGCAAGATTTGAAAATCAGGGAAGATCTGCACATGCCGCCCCGTAAAATGTCAGACGAGACAGAGACGGAGACAGAGGCACGGGAGAAGAAGGGCAAGAAAATAAAGAAAGAGGATTATTGCCCCCCTTCTTGCTTCACCTTAAGTCAGGCTGAGATCAATGCCTTCTTTAAGTGCCTTACCGGAGTCAAAGTTAGTTCCGGTTACTGTGGCAAGATAAGCAGATATCTAGACACGGACAAGAAAAGGTTCAGCGGGATGAAGTCTCATGACTGTCATGTGATGATGACGCAGATACTACCTGTTGCCCTTAGAGGGATAATGGACAAGCACGTCCGTGACACGCTTATTGGTCTCTGCAACTTTTTCGACGTCATCTCTCGAAAGTCGATCAGTGTGAAGCAGCTCCAAAGGCTACAGGAAGAGATCGTTGTGATACTGAATGAGCTTGAGATGTACTTCCCGCCCGCGTTCTTTGACGTGATGGTGCATCTGTGTGTCCATATTGTGGATGACATAATAGACCTGGGGCCGTCATTCCTGCACAACATGATGCCGTTTGAGAGGATGAATGGGATCATCAAAGGATTCGTTCGTAACATGTCCCGTCCGGATGGAAGCATCGTCCAGGGCTATTTGGCACAAGAGTGCATCTCTTTCTGTGAGAATTTTCTATATGGCGCAGACCAGCCGCCTGGTGTTAGTGTTGGTTTGCCCGTTAACAAGCACGATGGGAGGCTCGAAGGAGATGGTCACTGCAACGGTCGCAGGGAACTGCACGTGGCATACTCAGATCGACGCAGCGACTTTGACAGAGCAAACTTGGTAGTGCTACAACACCTAGACGAGGTAGATCCTTTCGTGGCACTGCACAAAGAAATTATCGCAAAGAAGTATCGTGACCGGGGGGTATGCAGGACGGACGCCGAAGTTACTAGAGAGCACAACTCCACTTTCCTGCATTGGTTCAAAGAGCATATTATTGCTAATCCCCGGAGGAGGGCTCTAAGGACGGATTGCTCATATACGCCTTAGCACATGGCCCCTCGCCCAACCTCGTAACCTATCAGGCATATGATATCAACGGATACACGTTCTACACGGAGGCCAAAGATATGGACAGTGATGATCAGAACTCAGGGGTGACGATGGAATGCATGACCGGCAGCGACAACGGCGCAACTGAACGATTTTATGGAAGGGTCGAGGAGATCTGGGAGCTTGACTACTCTGGACTGCACAACACGACGATGTTCCGTGTCAGATGGGCTAAGAATGTCGAAAGAGAAAGCCGGATTTTCACTACCATGACTATACCCGACGCCAAGAGCGCTACCGTGAACGCTATCGCAAAAAACGAGCCATGGGTACACGCTAAGCACGTGACACAATGCTTCTTCATAACTGACCCGCGCAATCCCAGCCGTGTTGTCGTGAGGAGAGGCAAAAGGAACATCATTGGAATGGATGGAGTCGCCAACGAGGAAGACTATGATCAGTACGGCAACCCAATGAGGGAAGATGACGATGATGATGAAGTATACGTCAAAAGAAGAATCAATACTACATTACCTAAGAAAAATCGTACTCCATGGAAAAGGCAAAGTCACAATGAGGGGCTCAATTATTCTTCGACGAACAAGAAGGGAAAGAAGCTGACTCAAAAACGAAAACGTCAGCACTGAGGAAACTTATGTTATCGGTCAAATGATGTAATATATATATATATATATATATATATATATATATATATATATGTTCCTATTTTGTATACACACTTAGCCATTATTATGCATGGGTCCAATGATGTGTAATATATATGTTCCTATTTTGCATACATATTTAACCGTCAAATGATGCAATATATATCGCCCTCCCTTCGTTCACTGCCCTCGGGAAATAAAAGTGGGATAAAATAAAGGAAAAGAAAAAGGAAAAGTGGCAGTAGCGAAGGTAGTAGCAGCGCGTTTTGCCTAAACCATTACAGATACTGAAGTTAGTAGAAGCGAATTTCGTATAAAGCGCTACAGCTACTGAAGGTCGTAGAAGCACGTTTTGTACTAATGCGCTACTGCTACGTCCACTTAACCCAAAATTCTCACCCGCCCTGCTTCATCCCGCCTTTTACCCCCCAAATCTCGACTCTCCCTCGTCGCACCGCCGCGCCCGACCCGGCCCCGGCGCTCGCCCCTGACTCCGGTGCCGGTGCTAGCCCCCGACCCGGCCCTCGCCCCCGACCCCGACCCCGGCGCTCGCCCCCGACCCCAGGTCGGCGCTCGCCCCCGACCCCGGCGCGCTCGCCCCCGACCCGTCGGCCCTCGCCTCCCTCCTCTCCCCTCCCGGCCGTTGTCGGGCCTGCCTCCTCGCCCCTGCACCCTCTAGAAACCCCCCCTCCCTCTCTGCTAGGGTTCTTCGGTTATTTACTTAGGTTTTAGTTAGGGCAGTATGTTAATTAGGTTATCTATTTAGTTATGAATTTAGCTAGGTTTCAAAATTTGAACTGGACATGTGATATGTGCAAATTTGAACTGGACATGTGATATGTGCATATGTCATGTTTGGACATGTTTGGAAAATGATCCGAGTGGCCTATGTTACGCCGGAATGTTGATTCATTTCCGTTCCAGTGAATTTCAGGCGCTCGATATGTCCATTTTTTAGCAAAGGTCATGCCGAAATTTCCCATGAATAAAGGCATGATTTTGTGCTACATAGTTGGCATATCGAGTGCTGGCACATAGATTTCTTTTTATGTCATTTCTCATTTATTCATACTTTTAGAAATAAATGAGGACACTTAATCATAGGAAACATGTCGAACAACGAAGAAACTGGGCCTTCTGACCAAGATGCAGACGAGATGGATTATGAGGGTGAACAAGAGTACCTCGACTATTTGACTACTAAGCAAGGTTTGCAGGTCGGCCTCGATGATGGTACTGACGCCAACATCGACACCGACAACGCCGGCACCGATGGAGGCACTGAGACCGGTGGGGAAGGTACCGGCAGGGAAGGTACCGGCCCCGATGCCGCTACCGAAAAGAGGAAGCATAAGAAGCAGAGGATACGAAAACCTAACAAACTAGGGATTGGACGACTTGTGATCACAAAGATGGCACCTGGCAAGTTTGAGCCGTTAGAGCCGGAAGAACCTCGCAAGTGCTATGGGAACCAAGTAGGATGCATCCTACGGGAATGCGCGAGCATCAACGACGATGACTTAAGGAGTAAAGAACATTTGACGCAGTTGCTCCTAACGAAGTTGCACAAGAGATTCAAGTTCCCCGACCGGGATGATAACATAGAACAACCGTGGGATGATCCGAAGATGAAAAAGATTAACAATCACGCCATGGGCATGTTCAGCAATGATTTGGCCTCCTGGAAAGGGAGGGTGAAACGAGCTATTGAGGCTGATGAACCCCTGTCCAAGATTCTGGAGGAAAATCCGACACTTACGGAAGAGGAGTTCGAAAAGTTCAAGGACACTTGCGCTACCGAGGCAGCCAAGGCTAAGGCTGCGAAATTCAAGAGCCTTCAGCAAAGGAACACGGGGAAGCATCGCCTCGGAAGCCGTGGCTACCTCGGTAAAAGGCCCATATGGGATAAGGAGGACGCGGAACGTGAAGCCGCGGGTCTCCCAGACCCCTTCGCGAAGTTCACCAACCCCTTGGAGCATGACTTCATCAGGGCCCGCTACAAGTGGGACAAGGAGAAAAAGGTTTTTTACACGGACAAGATCACGAGGAAATTGATTAGACTACTGGAGAAGCAACACCAGCTTGCAGCCGAAAGCCCTACTTCTCCGATGAGGCCCAAGTGGGACACCCCTCTCAACCGGGCCTTGAACGAACTTAAGGGACTCCCTTTGGATCAGCGGCCGCAATATGGTCGTGTGCACGGCGCTGGAGACGGCGCCACGTGGAAGGTGTTTTACAACGAGGGCCCGGAGGCCAAGAAGCTGAAAAAGAAGTTTAGTCAGGCGGACATCGACGCGAAGGTGAAGCTTGCGGTCGAGAAAAAAGCAGCTGACGACGCGAAAAAAGCAGCCGAGGACAAATATGAGTTGCTACAGCAGGCAGTCAATGTAGCTGTAACTGCCTGCAGAAATGATTTTGCTACTAACTTGGTTCCAGTTATCATCAACTGGGCGAAGGAAAATCCAGACAAGACGGTACATGATTTCCCGATGCCCAGTTTCGTCGGGAGCAACTCCATGAACAACAACACCATCGCACCATCACTTGCTCACGCAACCGGGCCTCCTCTCGCAGCCGCTCCCGCTCATAGCAGCCCGTCCTCAGTCTCAGGCGCGCTAGGTGGGCCTTCGTCTTTGGCTGAGCTCGACGCCGTCACGGTAATTACATGTCGCACCAACATATATATATATATATAATATTCCATTTTTGTTGCCTTTCGGTTGTTTTACGCCACAGACATATGTGTTTGCAGGCGAAAGAAACCCCGTGCACCATACTCTACTTGATCAAAGGCCAGAAGGTGGACGTGGGAAAGGGGATGATAATGGACCCCTCTCAACGCACGTTCCACAACCAGCCGATCCCCGCTGGGCACTTCAGGGTTAGCTTGACCAGTGTGAAATCGGGGCACGAGGATTTGCCTCCTCCAGTACAGCATGTGGGAGCGGACGACGAGACCCCGCCGCGGATTGGAAGCTGCAAGAATTGGGTGCTGCTATGGCCGAAGAATCTTATTCGTCTGGAGCCGGCCGAGAGCACACCAATAACTACCACACATCAACAAGCATGTGCGAAGACCACCACCCCGCCTACGCAATTACCAGCTCCTGTAGTGCCGGGTGAGAGCGGCGGACGACATGATGAAGGGGGTGCAATAGTACTGGCTGATGTAATTTCTCCTGTAGAACAGAGAATGGATGATGAGACGGAGGTCGACCCTATGGATTACCTCAATACAAACGCGTATGACTGTGACATAGATATGATGAGTCAACCATATGACGAATCGGGCTATCAGCTTGCTAATGAGGATATGGATGATATGCCCGGGCAGGGTCGTACCATGGATTGCAAAAAGTCTCTCTTCATGAAATCCTCACAGGACACGCCTGAAGATGCCGCCTCAACACAGGCTCAACTAGCCGGGCGCGAGGGTCGTACAGTACTTAGCCCGGGAACACTGGGGCAGGGGTTAAGGAAGGGTCTGGAAGGTGTGCCCAAGAAAAAGGAGAGGAAGAGATCGGGGAAGGTAACTGCCTCCAAACAAGCCAGAGCACATAGCAGCCAGACGATGCATTCTGAAGAGCGTGTACCCGTGAAAGTGCGGTCATGTTCCATCTCACGGGCGAGCCGATGCTACCGCCGAAACCGCTGGAGGCACTATCAGGGGATCTCAGGAGACTGCACGACCATGTGCTGTCGACTGAGAAAAGCCTACTAGCCTCAAAGGATCCAGGATATCCGACATACGCGGCTCGTGTGCCTGAGGGGAAGTGCTACGTCGACACACGGCCCGCGGAGGTGTTCTTCCTGCGGTTTGACCATATCTTTGAGATGTTTCTAACAAGGCGGCTTGATTTTACTATCGTCCGCCTTTTTGCGCTACATATGAGCTCCGTCATGAAGAGTGAAGAAGTCTCGCAAATCTGTGTGGCGGATCCGTACTACATGCACGAGTCTTTCTTGAGTCTCGGCGACTTTGAGCGTGAAACTGCTAGGGAGTACCTCCAAAACTTCATGGTACAGAATAAGGACCGGGAAATTGTCCTCGTGCCTTATCATCCAAAGTAAGTCAGTTCCGGACAACCCTTTCGTACATTTCAATCATTCCTTCTCTCTCATATGGGGAATAATTTGAGGTGTCTTTTCCCCGCAGCAACGGGCGCGCCGTCCTTATCGTTCTTTACCCGCAAGTCTCCCACGCCGTGTATTTTGACCCTTCCAGAGACTACGAGAAAAAAGACTACACCCACATAATGAATATTCTAGATGATGCTCTCCAAGGCTTCAGCTTTAGAGGTGGCCACGTGCAGATCAAGAAACAAAGGAACAAGAAGATGGGTTTCGCGCATAAAACTAACTTCTCCTGCATCCATGTCCCAAAACCAAGCAAGAAGGATGGATTCTACATCGTCCATCTCATGATTCAGTTCAACACGGATCACCAAAAGCTTCGCATTAACAGCAGAAATGATGATCGTATCCACAAGTGGCTAGAATCTCATGGAGAAGCGGATTATAAACTTAGAGATGACTTCTTTCGCATCCAAAGCGACATTGCGACGATCATCATGAAAGAAGTCGTCGATGAGAAGGGGATGTTCCACCACGGCCCTATATCGCGAGCTGACGTCCGAACTCGCATAGGCATGCAACGTCTAGACCTCACGCCGTTCAAGAAGCTAGGGTTCATCCTCGATGATATGGAAGGATGGAACTTCTAGTGATTTATGATGCCGATGATGATGATATGTGTCGGTTGAACTTGTATACTTTTTGTAGCGATGAAACTTTGTGATGTCCACGGTCCCTGCCGAACTTGCGTAACGCTACTTTGTTAGTTTGCGTACGATGACCTGCGTACCTCTAGTTAATTAATTTGCGTACTGTATGTTGCATCTAGTTGCTAACCCTTTCTTTTTCGGTGTTGCTCTAGTATATTTTGTTGCATATATATGATTGTACATCCTCTTCATAAACATGCATCTCTAACAGGTACCTAGTTTCTTGATGGCGAGATGGAATTGCTATGTTGTGTACAAAGGGAAGGTTCCGGGGGTGTACAACGAGTGGAATGAGTGTCAGGCGCAAGTGAATGGGTTCACGGGCGCCAGCCATAAAGGCTTCAAAAGCAGACAAGAAGGAGAAGCTAGTTACTTGAGGTTCACGCTAGCGCGAGAGAGGACTCGTAACTGCCACCTCATGTACTGCATAGTTCCGCTCTCACTCATAGTGATAGCACTTCTTGCGTATACCTTTGTTTAGATGGATGACGTTGTTGTAGTTGCAAGTATTCGAGACTTGCATGTATCACTATTTTCGAGATGATGACAAGATATCACTTTGTGTTGGATGATGATTATGATGAGACTATTTGTATGTACATGCTATGATTACATTTGTGGTCTCGCAGGCATTTGTATGTGTATCATGATGATGACATTTCTATGTGCTAAAGATTCTTCTATAAAGCCTGTTCAAATACAAAACAAATATGCCAAAAAAACCTACTTAAATTAGCAGTAGCGAGTGTATAAAAGTTAGCAGCAGCTCCGCGATAGCAGTAACGCGTCAAGGCAAAGCGCGCTAGAGCTACTAGCAGTAGCGAGCTTCCGCTAACAGCACTGCTGCTACACTTGTGTAGCAGTAGCGCCGGTGAGCACGCGCTACTGCTATCTGTTAGCTGTAGCGCCTTATTAGTAGCGCCGGTCCCCGCACTACTGATACATCTAAAACCCGCGCTGCTGCTAGCCTTTTCCCTAGTAGTGATGGATGTCCACGCGGGCTCATGAATATATATATATAGGCTTGTCATCGATAACCACGCGAGGGAGTGTACCATTCGAAGACAACCACTGCATGCATATGTATGAAGGTGATGCATGCATGCATGTTTGAATACCATTTCACAACATTGATGTGGCGCGTGCGTCAAAAATCGTACACTCTCCCCACAAAGAGCGAGATCAATTCATCACGTGTCCTTGTACTAGGCACTTCGACTCGATGGGAGGGATTCATGCGTACACATGCATGCGATATATATACCATATTTACAAGCAAAAAAATAACCCCCTCCTAATTAAGTCAAATTAACCACTCTCGTTGTCAGGCAAAAAGTAGTGATGGACCAAGCGGGCCCACAAATGGAAAGCATCGATATCGCTGATAACCGCTTAAGTGGGTGTGAGAGGACAACCACCATTGCTTTGCAAGTGGGCCAAACATATGTTGAATATAATACATAAAATGCACATTTTTGATGTGCCACACATGCCTCAAAAAACATAAACCATGCACCCACACAGAGCGAGGTTCATGAAGCGTACTACATAAGATAGTCCCCTTCCCCCTATTCGACGCATATTATATGCTCCTACCATAATACAACCCAAAAAGAATCCTCGTCGATGGTGAAATTAATTAACCTCTCACGATGTAGCTAGGTCAAAGTGATGCACATATGCATCGACGATGGCCTCATGGGCCCATAGATGGAAGCGTCACAAGTGAGTGTCCTAGCTAGGATAACCACCACCTGCATGCATGTGGCGCAAAGAGGTGTTGTGTGATGTTTGAATAGCCATTTTCACAATTTTGATGTGGCACGTGCCTCGGAAACCGAAAAGTTCTGACACTGAGTGAGGTGTACTTGTTCACGGACACGCACGTATAATATATATATATATATATATATATATATATATATATGCTAGTCCCCTCCCACCTCTTCGACGCGTACTATATACCACCATAACACAAACAAAAAATATTCTACCTTGCTGGTCAAATTAACCTCACTACCGGCTATTCATCAAAGTGATAGACGACGACCTCGCAGGCCCACAGAAAGCGTCATACGCGAGTATGGAGTGTCGTGTAGGACAACCATCGACTGCATGTGGCCAAAACATGTATGTATGAAAGGGTTGTGTAATGTTTTAAATTACGAATTCACGAATTTGATGTGGCACCGGCCTGCCTAACAAAACGGCCAACCCACACGGTGGCTCACAACTTGTAGTGTCCTGCGAGCCACTCGCCACCCCTAGACGCACACACCCACACACACACCGCGAATCCACCACAACTACGGTGCATGTTAAATTAATTATCCCGCGGTGGACATATATATGTTACCAAAGGAGGGACGTTTTAATTTCGAAAACAACCAGAGATCATTAAGACGTTTTAGTACATTAATTGATTGATTTTCTATGGGTATAATGTGCAAAAATCAAATTTGAGCTACATGCACACATGACAGTGCACCTAAATGGATTGCAAAACCACATGTGTCTCACTGGGTGCATGTTTACTCCCCGTGCAACAAATTTCAAACAATAAGAATCTTGATTTTTAAATTCTATTACATCCAAAACTTATTTGAAGTTCATAAAACTTATCTTTTTGTCATATGGACACCAATACAAAGTTGCATTGTACTTTGTACTTTTTTGGGTCAAATTTGAGACCAGTTTTCATGTAATCTTTATCTAATTACAAACGGGAGATTATTAATAATTGGGAACCAATGTCCCAAATGGACTATTTATTCGAACCATGAACGTTAGACCAACAATGGATACGTGTCATGCTTCGGTTAAGAAAAAAATAAAGTGGCATCATTAATCATCCAAATAGAAAAACGATATATGTGCCGCCACGCGACCCGTGTATCATGCGAGCAGGCGTGAGTTGACGGGATGCATGCGAGTAGTCGACCGCGCAGGCAGATCGGGAGGCGTGCGTGCAGGTGTGTGAACTGACGGAGGCATGCTCGCTGCGCAGTGTCATCTGGAGGCATGCGAGTAGCTGTGTGAAATGACGGTAGGCATGCCAGTAGTCTGGTGCGCAGGAACTGGCACTGGGCACTGGATAAGTAAGTTAGTCCAAATAAATCACATAAAAAGTTGCCAAAAGTATGTAAAAGTTGAATAATATTGGCATGAAACAATCAAAAATTATATATACGACCGAGACGTATCAGCATCCCCAAGCTTAATTCCTTCTCGTCCTCGAGTAGGTAAATGATAAAAAGGATAATTTTTGATGTGGAATGCTACCTAGCATAAACTTGATCATATATCTAATCATGGCATGAATATTAAGACATAAGTGATTCAAAGCAATAGTCTATAATTTGACATAAAGACATCAATACTCAGGCATCCCGATAAACAATCATGTCTTTCAGAATATCAAATGCTAAAGAATATTATCCCTACAAAATCATATAGTCTTGTCATGCTCTGTCTTTCTAACACAAAGTATAAATCATGTAATATCCCGGTGTTAGCCAAGCAATTGGTTCATACTTTTTAACGCGCTTCAGCTTTTTCAACCCTCATGCAATACATGAGCGCAAGCCATGGATATAGCACTACAGGTGTGATACGTCTCCAACATATCTATAATTTTTTATTGTTCCATGCTGTTATATTATCATTCTTGGATGTTTTACAATCATTTTATAGTCATTTTTATCATTTTTTGGTACTAACCTATTGACATAGTGCCCAGTGCTAGTTGTTATTTTCTGCATGTTTTTCACAGGAAATCAATATCAAACGGAGTCCAAATGCAACGAAACTTCTTGAGGATTTTTTTGGTCCAGAAGAAAGCCAATGGGCCAAGGAAGCACCTGGGGGGCTGCTCGAGGGGAGCAACACCCACCAGGGCACGCCAGGAGGCCTAGGTGTGCCTTGGTGGGTTGTGCCCACCTTGGGTGCCCCCTGAAACGCTTTTTTGCTCTATAAATACCCCCAATTTTCCAGAAACCCTAGGGGAGTTGACAAAAATCAATTCCAGCCGCCGCAGGGTCCAGAACCACCAGATCCAATCTAGACACTGTCATGGAAGGGTTCACCACTTCCATTGGTGCCTCTCCTATGATGCGTGAGTAGTTCTTTGTAGACCTATGGGTCCGTAGTTAGTAGCTAGATGGCTTCCTCTCCCTCTCTCTCTTGATTATCAATACAATGGTCTCTTGGAGATCCATATGATGTAAGTCTTTTTGCGGTGTGTTTGTTGGGATCCGATGAACTTTGAGTTTATGATCAGATCTATGTTTTTATCCATGAAAGTTATTTGAGTCTTATTTGATCTCTTATATGCATGATTGCTTATAGCCTCATATTTCTTCACCGATATTTGGGTTTTGTTTGGCCAACTTGATCTATTTATCTTGCAATGGGAAGAGGTGCTTTGTAGTGGGTTCGATCTTATGGTGCTTGATCCCAGTGACAGAAGGGGAACTAACACGTATGTATCGTTGCTACTAAGGATAACAAGATGGGATCTATATCTCCGTAATAGATAAACGGATCCCATCTACATCATGTCATCATTCTTACTGCATTACTCCGTTTTCTCAAGAACTTAATACACTAGATGCATGCTGGATAGCGGTCGATGTGTGGAGTAATAGTAGTAGATGCAGGCAGGAGTTGGTCTAGAATTATTGGATGTGATGCATATGTAATGATCATTGCCTGGATATCGGAATGATTATTTGAAGTTCTATCAATTGCCCAATAGTAATTTTTTCCCACCGTTTGCTATTTTTCTCGAGAGAAGCCACTAGTGGAACCTACAGCCCCCTTCTCTCTTTTCATCATATTTGCCATTGCGATCTATTTTCTCTTGCATTTATTTTCAGATCTATTAAACCAAAAATACAAAAATATCTTGCTGCAATTTATTTGTTCCGCGATCTATTTATCCTATCTACCACTTTTACCTCACGTTATTTGCCTATCTTGAGGCACCGTACCCGGAAGGGATTGACAGCCCGTTTAACACGTCGGGTTGCGAGTATTTGTTATTTGTGTGCAGGTGATGTTTACGTGGTGTGAGGAGGTTCTCCTACTAGTTCGATAACCTTGGTCTCATCACTGAGGTAAACACCTACCATCACTATACTGCATCATCCCTTCCTCTTTGGGGAAATACCGACGTAGTTCTAGCACACATCAAAAGGAATTTCTAGCGTCGTTGCCAGGGACGATATTCAACATCAACCAGGTTCCTAATCACAAATCTCATCTCCTCGCAATTTACATTATTTGTCATATGCCTCTCGTTTTCCTCTCCCCCAGTTCACAAAAATTTGTCGCTTTATTTGTTGTTTTCTCGTCAGATCTGTTTTTCATGTGCAATCTTGTTTATCACTTTTCGTCGTTATGGATTTTTCTTCTTCTATTGCGTGCGCCCCCGAGAACGAGGTACTCAACTTCAAACAAAGGGGAGGAGAAAATTTAAAAGATGCTTGGTATAGGAATTGCAACGCTCATAACAGATCTATCTATAAGCAATCTACCGTTGTTCTTCTTTGTTGTTTTTATGTGGGCATTACCACTTGGCATAGATTCGTCCATGATACGATTACCGGTGGGAATTTCTTGATGTGTCCTTCTCTTGATGCTTTTAATGCTTTGGGAAATTTAGTGGGTTCACCAGCACTCGTGATCAATGAAACAATATTGACTCTCGAGCATGTTATGGAAAGATTGGGTGCTATTGAAAAGAAAATGCTTACCGTAGAACATATTGAAAACTTGGATAGAAAAATGCAAAGTTATGCTACTAAAGTTGGTTCAAAAGCGGGAGGCATTTTTAAGTTGTTCAAAGAAAAGTGAACTATAATTCACGAAAGAATCGAAGAAAGTCCATCTAGGATTGATAAACTGGAGGAAATCTTTTCAAATCTAGGGATGGCTTTTGCTTTCGCTAAAACTCCTGTGAAAATTAGCAAGACCACTCGAGTCACTAAAAATAAAGGTGCAACTTCTAGCAACGATAAAGGAGATCTTAAGATGATTAGTATCCATCCCAACTTTATTGAAGTCATAAGAGACCCTTTTTGCGGAAATAATTTTTTCAATCTCATGCCTAGAAGTATTGTCGCTGAGAATTTATATGAAAAATCCTTGAAAAATCCTAAGTGTTCGATCAAAGAATTGGACAAGGATGACAACACTTAGATCCTACGCGTTATGCCTAGCTAGGGGTGTAAAACGATAGCGCTTGTTGGGAGGCAACCCAATGAATAAAATTTATTTTTGCTTTTTTCTTCCTGTTCTTGAGTGTTAGAACAATTATGCTACTGTTATGATTGTGTTTTTTTGTTTTAATTAGTGTTTGTGCCAAGCAAGGCCTTTCGGAAGACTTGGGTGAAAGTTATTTAATCTTGCTGAAAAACAGAAACTTTTGCGCTCACGAGATTATTTTTAATTTTTTCCACAAGAGTGATTTTAAGTTGATCCTTTTTTCAGAGGATGAATACACAAATTACTCATGTCCACAAATTTATTTCAGAACTTTTGGAGTTACAGAAGTATTTGAAATATTCAGATTGCTACAGACTGTTCTGTTTTTGACAGATTCTGTTTTCTTTGCGTTGTGTGCTTGTTTTGATGATTCTATGGTTTTCTTTGATGAGTTTTTGCCATAGAAAAGTGGTAATAAAGTAGATTTAATGCAAAAAAATATTTTTTTCTACAGTACTTATAGTAGTAGTTTGGTTTCTTATACTAACGGATCTCAGGAAGGATTTGTTTGAGTTTTGTGTGATTGAAGTTTTCGAGTTTTAGGTTATCTTATGATGGATGAAGGAATAAGGATAAGCAGAAGGCTAAGCTTGGGGATTCCCTAGGCACCCCAAGATAATATTCAAAGAAGTAGCAAGCAACTAATCTTGGGGGTGCCCCCGAGTGGCATCCCCGCTTTCTTCTAACAGCCATCGGTATTTTACTTGAAACTATATTTTTATTCGTCACATAATATGAGTTTTGCTTGGAGCGTCTTGTATGATATGAGTCTTTGTTTGTTTTTCTTTGTGTTTTAAGTGTTGAATCATTGCTGGACACACCTTTTTGAGAGAGCCAAAAATTATGGTATACTTGCTCCTATGCTTCACTTAACTTTTTAGAGCCATGGATTTGCTCTAGTACTTCACTTATATCTCTTTGAGCACGGTGTGCTTTGTTAATTTTGAAGAAATGCTCTCATGAGTCACTTATATTTGTTTGGGAGTTAGTAAGTTTTGAATAAATTCTCTCTTGCTTCACTTAGATTAATTTGGGAGAAAAGAAAAAAAATTATGCTCATGTTCTTCACTTATATTTGTTTGAGCTTATCAAAAGCAACATATGAAAATAGTTCCAAAGTGATAGATATCCAAGGAGGATATAATAAAAACTTTCATGAAGATCATTGGACAAAATAAACTTGATTCTTAGTAATGGTTTTGAGATATGACGATATGATATGTGAGTCATGTTGATGAGTAAGCGTGCTTTAGTAAGAATATTGATGTTAAGGTTTGTGATTCCCTATGCAAGCATGAAAGTTAGTAGTTATGCAATGAAATTTATATCCTACTTATGGTGCATTATTTGGTGTTACTTATGCTTAATGCTTGGGTACGATATTTTTTGCTTTTTGGTTGGTCACTTCTCAATCTTTTTGCTAGCCTTCATTTTGCACTAAGTATGATCACTACTTGTGCATCCAAAACCCATTAAACCAGTTTTGCCATATGAGTCCACTATACCTACATATATGCGGTATTTCCATGTTGTTCTAAGCAAATTTGCATGTACCATCTCTAATGTTCAAAATAAATTTTCTTTTGTGTGCTCAACTACTCGCGAAGCGGTAAAGGGTAGCCAATATTTTCCATGCTAGATGTGTTATTCTCACGATGAGTGTTTATTCACTTGTCATTGCACGAGAGTACGGCAAAGGTATTAGGGATGCCCGGCCCCGAAATGAATAATGAATTTACTTTATGTTGTCAAATAATAAATTCCTTGGAAAGTGTTGGTATGGAGGGCACCCGTGGATACGGTTAGCCATGGAAAGTGAAAGTAATGGTGGAAAAAGGAATAAACTTTATTTTCTATTTGGGAATCGCCTATGGTATATCTAGCATGGAAAGTGCTGGGATGCTCCAAGTCGCTTTCGTTGGTCGGAAAAGTATGCCTCTCAAAAATAATTCGTATCTCTCAATTTAAGATTTGAGCTCTGGCACCTCTACAAATCCCTACTTCCCTCCGTGAAGGGCCTTTCTTTTACTTATACAATTTTTATTTTGAATTTGAGTCTCCATCTTCTCTTATAAAGCACCAACTAAGGGGCACTATGATCATATTTGAGCATTGGGTGTAGCTAATATTCGAGTGTGTTTCACGAATGGATCAACGATTGAGCATGATGGGCTAGGGATAACTTGCTTTAGTGTTGATATTTTGAAAGACATGGTTGGTTGTTGGTATGCTTGAGTATTAAAGTCTTCATGTAAAAACTAGACCATTGCTTTGAATCATATAAAAGTCCATATGTCCATGCTATAAAGAAAAGAAATGTGATGAACATGTTAGGCAACATTCCACATCAAAAAATTTGTTTTTACCATTTACCTACTCGAGGACGAGCAGGAATTAAGCTTGGGGATGTTGATACGTCTCCAACGTATCTATAATTTTTTATTGTTCCATGTTGTTATATTATCATTCTTGGATGTTTTACAATCATTTTATAGTCATTTTATATCTTTTTTGGTACTAACCTATTGACATAGTGCCCAGTGCCACTTGTTGTTTTCTGCATGTTTTTTACATCACAGGAAATCAATATCAAATGGAGTCCAAACGCAACAAAATTCCTGGAGGATTTTTTTTGGGCCAGAAGAAAGCCAGTGGGCCTAGTAAGCACCTAGGGGGCTGCTCGAGGGGAGCAGCACCCACTAGGGCACGCCAGGAGGCCTAGGCGCGCCCTGGTGGGTTGTGCCCATGTCGGGTGCCCCCTGAACCACCTCTTTGCTCTATAAATACCCAATATTCAAGAAACCCTAGGGGAGTCGACAAAAATCAATTCCAGCTGCCGCAGAGTTCAGAACCACCAGATCCAATCTAGACACCATCATGGAGGGGTTCACCACTTCCATTGGTGCCTCTCCTATGATGCGTGAGTAGTTCTTTGTAGACCTACGAGTCCGTAGTTAGTAGCTAGATGGCTTCCTCTCTCTCTCTCTCTCTCTCTCTCTCTCTCTCTCTTGATTATCAATACAATGGTCTCTTGGAGATCCATATGATGTAAGTCTTTTTGCGGTGTGTTTGTTGGGATCCGATGAACTTTGAGTTTATGATCAGATCTATGTTTTTATCCATGAAAGTTATTTGAGTCTTCTTTGATCTCTTATATGCATGATTGCTTATAGCCTCGTATTTCTTCTTCGATATTTGGGTTTTGTTTGGCCAACTTAATCTATTTATCTTGCAATGGGAATAGGTGCTTTGTAGTGGGTTCGATCTTACGGTGCTTGATCCTAGTGACAGAAGGGGAACCGACACGTATGTATTGTTTCTACTAAGGATAACAAGATGGGATCTATATCTCCACAACAGATAAACGGATCCCATCTACATCATGTCATCATTCTTATTCCATTACTCCATTTTCTCATGAACTTAATACACTAGATGCATGCTAGATAGCGGTCGATGTGTGGAGTAATAGTAGTAGATGTAGGCAGGAGTCGGTCTACTAATCTTGGACGTGATGCCTATATAATGATCATTCCCTGGATATCGTCATGATTATTTGAAGTTCTATCAATTGCCCAATAGTAATTGTTTTCCCACCGTTTGCTATTTTTCTTTAGAGAAGCCACTAGTGAAACCTACGGCCCCCGTGTCTCTTTTCATCATATTTGCCTTTGCAATCTATTTTCTCTTGCATTTATTTTCAGATCTATTAAACCAAAAATACAAAAATACCTTGCTGCAATTTATTTGTTTCGCGATCTATTTAACCTATCTACCACTTTTACCTCATGTTATTTGCCTATCTTGAGGCGCCATACTTGGAAGGGATTGACAACCCCTTTAACACGTCAGGTTGCAAGTATTTGTTATTTGTGTGCAGGTGTTGTTTATATGGGGTGAGGAGGTTCTCCTACTGGTTCGATAACCTTGGTCTCATCACTGAGGAAAATACCTACCGTCTCTATACTGCATCATCCCTTCCTCTTCGGGGAAATACTGACGTAGTTCTAGCAGACATCAGGGTGGAATAGAGTATGATGATAGGGGTAAATATAGAGAACACAAAAAGTAAGAAAGTCTCACATCGACGCGGCTAACCAACGGGCTATGGAGATGCCCATCAATTGATATCAACGTGTGGAGTAGGGATTGTCATGCTGTAACATCCCAAATTTTCAATTTGGAATGTTATATATTAGATCATCATTGCATATCATATTTTCATGCATTTTTGGTTGATCCTAGAAATTCTAAGCAACACAAGGACCCGCGGAGAGAGTTGGGGATTTCGTTATTTTCATATTTGAGTTTTCTCAAATTTTGAAAAGAGAATCATTTGGTCTTAATTATTTTTCTCTCCGTATATTTCCAATATAAAAATAAAAGAGAGGAGATAAAATGACTTCTCCAAAATAAAGAAATATTGGAGGAAAAATATTAAAATCAAATAAGAATTTAATTTGGAGTTTTAATGCTATTTTATTTATATTAGGAAAAAATGTGTTTTTCAAAATTGCTTTAGAGTCCCAAATAAAAGTTCACCTTGTCCGTCTTATTTTTATAGGACGGCTAAAATTTATTTCAGGATTTTTGGAGTCCGTTTAGTATTTCTTTTAATTGTTTTTCTGCAAGGAATTATTTGAAAAAAAAGTCCACCGACCTAACCGGGCCGTGTGCTACTAGGACTCCGAGCCGGCCGGCCTTTTTAAGGGGCCGAGGCCACCCGCCAGCCCAGCCGCCCGCCCCGCCCGAAACCCTAACCCTCGGCGCCGCCCCGCCCCGCCGGAGTAGCCCCGCCGCCACCACACCTCCCGCCACCGCCGGAGTACAATCGCCGCCGCCGCTGTCCCGAACCCCGAGGTAGCCGCCGGTTTTCGTCGAAATCGATCGGTATTTTTTAGAAACCCTAGTGCGTTTTTTAGATTGGTTTTATTGTTTTCCGGTTTAGTTAAATGGCGGATGTTCGTCCGTACGTTCGTTCTTAATGAACATTGTTCGTCAGTTAGCCGCAGACAGCAAATGTTCGTTCGTTAGCCTCTTCGTCAGTTTTTTCTTTTTCCAGGGTTTTTCTGCGATTATTTTTTATCGCGGTTTCAGTCCAGATCTTAGTTTTAGTTTATCTTTTCGCTCGTTTATTGGAATCAGGCAATTCAAGCGCCTAGATCTTCGTCTCGAAGCCCTGTTTCTGTTTAACCAACTTGAACAAAATTTTGGTACTGTAAAATTTGACTTTAGTCCAGATTAGTAATCGGATCTTGTTTCTTTCCTAGTTTGAGTTTTGTTTCTCCGTTTGATTTGATTCTTTTTGCAAACCAGAGTTCTTTAGTTGAACTTTCTGGTTAGATCTTCTTTGAGTTTTTACCTATGCATTTAGTTGAGTACTTATGTATGATATTGTTTGATTGCGATAGAGTTTACGGAGTGCGAAGCGTGCTACTACGAGTCTCTAGGTTTTGCGGATCATCGGCAAGGCAAGTAACGCTTTGATCATACCTCTTTACTACCCAGTTTTTATGCATTTGATCAAACCTCAAACATTGCATGGTTAGGATCTGAATAATATGTTGGTTTTGGGAAGTAGATGATGTGGTAGAACCTATTGCCTTGTTTATTATCAAACCTTTGGGAGTTACTTCTACGTTATTCTTAGGATTGCTATGCTATGCTCGTAGACGTGGATTGGGTGAGTATATTCCATGACAGATGTGAGTTTTGTTAATTAATGGTTAACTTAAGGTGGCTACTTAAAATCACATCTGGGTGGATTGCTTGTGGGCACCTGGAGAATCCAGTGTTGTCCTAGGATATCCCGGGGTTCTGTGAGATCATCCTAAGGTCCGCCACCCAGGCTCAAAGGGATCATAAGATATTCATGCTAGCAACTTCCGTGTGCAACCACAAGCTATTATGGGCTCTAGCATAGTTGAGTATGTTGTGTGAAATCTTTCAGCGGTAGACTAGCAGATGTAGGGGATGTAGGTGGTACTGTCTACCCAGAGTAAAGAGTTAATGCTTCTGAAAGACTGTGTCTCGGTCATCCGTTTCCCAAACACCTTGAAGTGCGAGAAATCCAATGGAGGAGATCGAGTCTTGTGGGGAAAAGTGCACAAACCTCTGCAGAGTGTACAAACTAATCATTGTTAGCCGTGTCCCAGGTTATGGACATTTTGAGTATTTGGTTCTTGGATTATCATGTTGATCTCATCACTCTAATTTAATTTGATTGGGTTTAATGATGATGCTTAATTGGGATTGATTTGGAGGAACCTTCTCAATGTTTAACAACCACCATGATAGTTAAATGAAATTTATTCCTTTGTTGTAGGGGAAAATTGGCTTTATGCAAAACTATAACCATAGAGCTTTCCACCAGCCATATATGCATGTAGTGATAGCATTTATCTGTTCATTACTCTATGTGTTACAATGCCAGCATATTCCATGTGCTGACCCGTTTCGGGCTGCAACATATCATGTTGCAGACTTTTCAAACGACAAGTAAGGTGCCATAGGTCATTGTCGTTCACTCGGCTATGCCCTTGGAGTTGATGGACTCACTTTATCTTCCAAGCCTTTCGTTGTTATCGTATTTAGATGGCCTTAAGCCATATTATTGTGATAAGTTCTCTTTTGAGACATTCATTGTAATAAGTGTGTGATTACAACTCTGTTATAAATCCTCAAGTAATGTGCGTGTCAGCATTACTGATCCAGGGATGACACTGATGCACAGAGACTAGACTATTTGAGGTCTGGTCGCTACAAGATGGTATCAGAGCACACATTGACTGTAGGACACCCCACTAAGCTAAGACCATAGTACACTCTTCTCTACTCATTTCTGACTCCTCTCCCTTTTCTACTCTATAGGATGGCAGATGCAAGGAACAAGTTCACACAATCGGATGAAGATACACCTTTTGGACGACACTTGAAGGGAGTTACTAGGTACCTGAACATAGGAATACCAAGCTTCACCGGGACCTACATCGCCACTTTACCAGAAGAGGAGCGTTGGATGATTCAAGTTGAAGTTCCAGGAAGAACTTTCATGCCAGTCACTGAGCCCATAGAGTTTTCCTTTGATGCACCAACCTGGAGTCTAGGAAAGAGCATGGCAGCCCACATCGCCATGGGACGCATTGGAGAGGTTTACCACATGGATCTCAAGGATACTATCTACCAGATTTGTTTGCGCCGAGATGAGCAATGGGAGATGATCAGCACCAGGAGGACCAGGTCCATTGCAGCTTTCATCCAGGAGTTAAACCAACACATTTGTTGCCAGGAGAACCAGATGTGCGCAGGCATGATAGATTTGAAGAAAGCAATGATCAAGATTTCGGAGCTAGAAGAGGAACTCAAGTCTACACGCGATGGATATGAGGAGGAAATGACAATACTAGTGGAGAAGAATGACGATCTGACGAGGAAACTAGGAGTGTTCATGGGAGACACCGCGCCAGGAGGAGATGACGACGAATCCAAGGACTACATCATCATCGACGACACCGACTCAGACCCCGACGATAGCGATGATGACTATGTTGATGAAGCTGGAGCGGATATCATGGAGTCTTCCACCGATCAAACTTTCTAGTCGACCAACATATCAGTAGTAGTATTCCCCCATGTATATAGTATAGTCCGAGCACTTTTTTAATGATAGTTAGACTGATTGTATGCCCTTGTTTGAATTTATTGAAGTGATATTGATTGTGTTTGTCTCATGTGCATATGGGTAGTGTTTCCCCTCTAGACCTCATTCTATTCTATTTTCTCATCTTTTCTAAACCTATCAGATGCCTCCGAGACATGACAATGGATTTGCTTTCCCACCGGAGCTCACCCAGTTGATCCAGCAGAAGAATACCCTGATGCAGCTACTAGTTCAAAACCAAAACCAAGGCAACAACAACAACAACAACCCACCACCACCTGTTGACCACTTAACATGTTTCCTAAGGTTGAATCTGTCGGTGTTCTCCAGTAGCACCGAGCCGATTGTTGCATATGACTGGCTCCACAAGATAAGAAGGGAGATGACCACTGCAGGATGCACAGATGCGGAGAGAGTGCATTTTGTCGCACACCAGCTTGATGGACCCACAGCATCATGGTGGGAGAATTTCACAGCCACTTACCCCATTGACACAGTTACATGGGATCAGTTTCAGCAGGTTTTCCGCACTGCCCATGTTTCAGCAGGAGCTATGGCCATGAAGAAGCGTGAGTTTCGCAACTTGCGCCAAGGAGGATGCACAGTGGGCCAGTATGTGGATGACTTTAGTAAGTTAGCACGTTATGCCCCGGATGACATTGCTACAGATGCTGCTAAGCAGGAGAAGTTTCTGGAAGGACTGAATGATGAGCTGAGCATGCAGTTGATGGTGGCAAACTTCAACAACTACCAGGAGTTGGTAGACAGAGCTCTTATGATTGAAGGGAAGCAGCAGCAGATAGACAGCCGCAAGAGGAAGTATGGACAAGGGAAGTATAATTCTGGAGCTCAGCAGAAACCCCGTTTTACCCCGAACTCGGGAGGACACACTCACCACAACCATGGAGGCCATAATTCTAATGGAAGGATTCCGCATAACCATAGTGGCCCCAAGAATGGAAATGGGAATGGAGTAAGCAACGGCCAGAACCGTTCCATCCCAGCAACGCCAGCCAAGAAGGATCTAAGTCGCATTACTTGTTTCAAGTGCGGGAATAATGGACATTACGCCACGGAGTGTTCTGAAGCAAAGAACGGAAATGGCAATGGAAGCGCTGGGAAGAAGCCTAACCCTTTCAATAGGGGACAGGTGAACCACGTTAGCGTGGAGGAGGTTGAAGCTCAGCCAGATGTAGTAATAGGTAAGTTTTTGGTTAAGTCATTTACTGCAATCGTTCTTTTTTATACTGGTGCATCGCATTCATACATTTCAAGGGGATTTGTGGATAAGTATAAGTTGCCAACCCAAGCCCTTAGGTCACCCATGTTAGTAACCTCGCTAGGAGCAGAGTATATGACCAGCCTATGGTGTGATCGGTTACCTTTAAGGATTGGTAACTACGTGTTTCCCTCACACCTAATAGTATTGGAGTCACAAGGACTGGATGTAATATTAGGCATGGACTAGTTCTCGAAGTATGGAGGGAACATTGACTGCGCCAGTAAGTCGATTATGCTTACCACCCCGGAAGGAAGAAGGATTAAGTATGTATCCTGGCATGTGCCGAAGAGGACACAAGTGAATTCCTTATCAGGAGTTGTACAGGAGGAAGTACCAGTGGTGAAGGATTACCCAGATGTATTTCCAGAGGAGTTGCCAGGCATGCCACCAGATAGAGACATTAAGTTTTTTATTAAACTTTTGCCAGGCACATGGCCAATATCTAAGAGACCGTATCGGATGCTCGCACATGATTTGGAAGAGATTAACAAGCAGATTAAGGAGTTATTGGATAAAGGTTTTATTCGACCAAGTTCATCACCTTGGGGATGCCCAGTACTTCTAGTGGAGAATAAGGATGGATCGTTAAGGATGGTTGTTGATTATCGTGCGTTGAATGAAGTGATGATCAAGAATAAGTACCCACTGCCGATGATCAATGATTTGTTTGACCAGTTGCAAGGAGCTAAAGTATTTTCCAAGATCAATCTGCGATCAGGATACCATCAGCTGAAGATTCGAGAGCAGGATATACCTCAGACAGCCTTTACCACAAGGTATGGGCTATATGAGTATACTGTTATGTCATTTGGTCTTGTCGGCGTTCTGGGAATGGGGGTCCCCAGACTTGCCTGCCTGCGGCCTGCGGCATGGCTCAAGGGGCGGCCCAGCACGGCCCATCTTCATTAGCACGAGCTCAAGACCCTCGCGAGGGGCCGAGCCTCGCAGGGTGGACGACAAGGAGCCTCCTCAGGCATGGCCTCGTCAGGTTGGCTCGCGAGGAGGCGGAGAGATCAAGGTGGGGTACCTCACGAGGTGCCCATGATGCAAGCCATGACGACCAAGGGCGCCAGGCGGGCGCTAGCCCGCGTAGTGTCCTCCTTTCCTCTTTGGTGCAAAGGGAGCAAGCGCAGGCAAGAGCATCAAGCAAAGGCATCCATTTCGATGCAACAAGACCAAGACCGTCGCAACGGCAGGAAGGAGGTCATGGTGGAGACCAAGCCGGCATCACCACCAGAGCCTTTGGCAGGCAAGGACCAACTTTAGTCAGGATAAGTGTACTAGATGTTCCCCTTCAAAATGGCCAATTGTTGGCGCCCTTCCCGCTCAATTTTTGGGAAGAGGCCCAGGGCCTTTGCCTATAAATAGGACTAGCCACCACAAGGTAGGGGCATCCGATCATCACAAAGAAACCACTAGAAGGAGCGACTGAACTCCCCCTAGTAGTTCATTGCACCAGCCAAGAACAGACCCTCGCGAGGCTGTTCTTCCTTGTATTGTTCATCATCAGCCCAAGAGGCAATCCACCACACCACAAACTAGAGTAGGGTATTACACCACAATGGTGACCCGAACTAGTATAAACTCTGTGTCTCTTGTGTTGTTCCTTTGATTGCTTAGATCATAGCGAGGCGGTGAGGTGCAGGTAGGTAGTGGGCGAAATCTCCGCGCGCACCCTAGTGTTCGAATCTAGAGGGTCTGCTGGAACCCGAAATCCGACATTTGGCGCGCTAGGTAGGGGTGCGCCGGAATTCTTCTTCCGCCGCCCAGTCCTTCATCGACCATCGCATCAATGTCAGACGCTCGTCGGGCCCGCGCCGAGCACCGTGCCGCTCTCGCTTCCTACGTCGCCCAGACAGCCTCCGTCGGTGGCCACCCCCGCCGTTCCCTATCGCATGCCGTCAATGCCGCCACCGGCCCGGCGGGGAACAAGCAGCAAGCATCGTCCCAGCATCCGTCCATGAGGCGAGACGGCCGCACTACTACTCCCTCGCTCGCCCCAGCCGGTTCTTCGTCCCGCGCACCCCGCGCGGCCATGGAGGCTCGAGCTGCGCTCATCGCGGCAAACGATCTCCTGCGCTACCGCCCAGTCGACGACGTCTATGAAGAGTGGCTCGACCGCGTCGCTGAGCTCATCCGCGTCGCAGGGGGCTCCCCTGTGCCGTCCTTCTCGCTGCACCACGCCCCGCCATGCGCGGGCAATGAAGCTCCGGGGGCGCCTCGACCGCCTCCCCCTCAAGAAGGCGCCCTGGCCCCAAGGCGCGTGGCCCCTGGACGGAACCCAATCCGTCCGGCGCCAGCGCAGCAAGAGCGGAGCTGCCAAGAGGTCCCTCGTCCCCAAGAAGCTGCTCGAGTGCTCCCCGCTCCGGCCCGTCGCGACCACGCTCCTGTTCCAGCACGCCAAGACCCCGCGCTGCTCCCAGCTGCACCGCATGGGGGCCTGCAAGACCAAGCTCCTCGTCACCAGAGGCCTTCCATGGCCACAGCAGGCTGCCGTGCCTTCACCACCGAGCTGCGCAGCATCGCGTGGCCCTGCAAGTTCAAGCTAGACCTGCCTCCTCGCTATGACGGCACGGCCGACCCTGCGCAGTTCCTCCAGCTCTATGAGCTGGGCATCGAAGCCGCCAACGGAGATGAGAAGGTCATGGCGAACTGGTTTCCCATGGCACTCAAAGACAGGGCCCGCACCTGGCTCCGGAACCTGGCTCCAGGCACGATCTCCTCCTGGGACGAGATGCGCACCCGTTTCATCACCAACTTCCAAGGTACTCGCGACCGGCCACCTGCCGTGAGCGACATGCGCCGCATCAAGTAGCAACCAGGGGAGACCCTGCAGAAGTACATCCAGCGCTTCAACAACACACGCCTCAAGATTCCCAAGGTGACCGAGCAGGCCATCATCTCAGCCTTCTCCGATGGTGTGCGTTACGTCAAGATGAAGGAGGAGCTGGTGATGCATGAAGATCTGTGCACTTCCTTGGAGCTTTTCAACTTGGCGACCAAGTGCGCCAGGGCTGAGGAAGGGCGCCTTTCCCTCCTCGAGCTGCCAGCCGCAGACCCAGAAGAGAAGAAATCCAAGGCCAAGGACGTGAAGCGCAAGGGGGCTGCCGTGCTCGCGGCAGAACCAGACACCAAGCGGGGCAGAGATCAGCCAGAGTCTTTCAAAGGCAGTCGGTACTATGTGTACCACGACCTCCACACCCACAACATCAACGAATGCCAAGAGCTCTGAGCCATGCGAGAAGGAAGGATCGGCCGATGCCCCGACCGCAACGATCGAGGCTATGGCCGAGGAGGAGGAGGAAATGCAGGACGCTGGGAAGACCACGGCCCTCACCAAGGGTGGCAAGACCGACCTCGCGAGGATCGCTGGCAGGATCAGCCTCGCGAGGGAGACTGGAGGGATCAGCCTCGCGAGGATTGTCCGCAAGGAAACGCAGGCCTCCCTCCACTGCCGCCGTAGCCAAGGAGAAATGAGGACCATCATCAGGATGAGGGGGCTGGGGGCTTCTAGGAGCCGCGCGCGATCGCCTGCATCCTGGGCGGAGCTCAAGCCCCAGCCTCTCAACGCATCTTCAAGTATTTCACCCGCGAAGTGAATGCAGTCCTCCCCAAGCTTGAAGCCACGCGCCCCCTCAGGTGGTCGGCGTGCGCCATCATGTTCAGCTCAGCGGATCAGCTCAAGTGCGCGGCCACAGTCGAGTCCTCCCGATGCTCTGCTCCCCAGTCATCAGCAACATGCAAGTCACCAGGACCCTCATCGACGGCGGGGCAGGGCTCAACATCCTGTCCGTAGAGACATTCAACAATCTCCAAGTGCCTTACGATTAGCTTTAGCCAACCAAGCCTTTCTCCGGAGTCATCGACGGCTCCACAGTTCCAATTGGGAAGGTCCGCCTCCCTGTCACCTTCGGGGCGCGAAACAACTACCGCACCGAGCTCATCGACTTTGATGTCGCCCACATTCGCCTGCCGTACAACGCCATCCTCGGGTACCCAGCTCTCGCCAAGTTCATGGTCGTGACTCATCACGGCTACAACGTCCTCAAGATGCCAGGAAGTGGCGGAGTCATCACGGTGCCCTGTGAAGAAAGAGACACAGTGTGCTCCCTGGAGCGAGCTTTTCAGGCGCATCACTTGAAGACCCAGATCACGGGAGAGGGAGGCTCCCCGAGACTACTCCCAAGAACAAGAAGACATCGCCAGGCCCGACCCCTCAGGAGGCAGGCCCTTCAGGGTCTGCTCCTACTTAGGGGGCACCTCCTTCTATCGCATAGGAAGGCGCGCCCAACGCCCTCCTCATGCAGGGCTCGAGGGCTCCCTCCTGGAGGGCCACCGACCTTGCTAAGGTCACAAGGGAGGCGCTTGGGCACCACTTGGAGGCATGTTTCAAAACACGTTTCCCTCAGGAAGGAGCAAGGCAAGGAGGTCCAAACCCTCAGGAGTTCGTCAGTCAGATCACACAGGAGTTGCAGGAGTCAAGAGTCATGAGTGGCAGCCGCCGCTTACCCGCCGCAGCTCCCCATCCAGGCCAGGATGGTGGGCTGCGCGTCTGCATCAACATCCCAGGGCTGAACCGAGCTGCCTCTCAGGAGCGCTTCTGGCCCTCACGCGTGGGGCGCTGCGAAGGCCCACCCCACAGCCACGTTCGCATGCCCTGCAGCTTGCCGAACGCGGCTGCTGTGCACCAGCGCCTCATGGGAAGCATCTTGGAGGCTCAGGAGGCCAGGCGTTCCACAGTCTTGGCAGAGATGGATACGGTTCGCGAGGAGCCACCAGCGCCTCCTGAACCTCCCGAGGCTCCTGGGCCTGGGGGCTCGTGAAGACCGGCTTCCGCAGCCCATGACGTCCGCTACTTCAACACCACTTCGTCGTCAACACTATCAGGTGACATCTTTCAAGTTTCGTTTCCAGCTGGGAGCGCCCCCAGGGCTGCATTATTCCCAGGCCGCATGGCTGTGTCCCTGCGGCATGTATCCCCTTTTTACTTTATGTTCCTAGCTTACTTTGTTGGGGCGCCCCTCGGGCTGCATCGTCCCCAAGTCGCTCGGGTCAGACCCAGCGGCATGTACCCCTCTTGCGTTTATTTTCAGGCCATGCATTCGACCCATCATGCTTGTTATTTGATGCATGTCTGCGGCACCTCTTCTTCCTTCATGTCGGTTGCTTGCACGTTAAAGGGGGGGTACCTGAGCATCGCGACTCAGGGCTCCTACTGGCTCTCCAGCCCTCACCCTCTGGCTTTGTTCATGGCATCGCAACCTGGCAAACCAGCGACGGCTGAGACCCGCTCGAGGGCCGGGACCCGAGGACGTAGAGCATCGGCATCTAGCCAAATTTGCAAGAACACATCACAAGTTAAGGCCCAGAGCCTATGAAGAAGGCGAACGCCTGTGAAGATGTTGCGTTTTGGAGAAGGCCCAGAGCCTGTGAAGAAGGCGAACGCCTGTCAAGATGTTGCATTTTGGAAAAGGCCCAGAGCCTGTGAAGAAGGCGAACGCCTGCGAAGATGTTGCATTTTGGAAAAGGCCCAGAGCCTGTGAAGAAGGCAAACGCCTGTGAGGTTTATCTTTCCGAGAAAGTCCGGGGGCCTGTGAAGAAGGCCAATGCCTGTGAAGCTCGCCGCCTGTGACACTCTCACGTAATAATGAGTTGGGGTTGTACACGCCCCGGAGTCTCAGGAGCGCTGGCCTCAGGCCCTGGGGCTCCCTCCCACGCCCAGTGGCAGCACTTAGCTCCGCGCTGGTGAGAAGACGTCGAAGACTAGATTAGGTGCCGGACGCGGCTTTTCTCATTTGCTTTCTGCAGTTGGCTTGTTCATCCCCATTCGAGGTTTTTCTTAAGTTGTTGTCGTCTTTGGCTTGTGACTCTTTGCCTTTTTCGCTCTCCTGCCCCGATTTCTCTCGCGCAAGTCTCGCGAGGGAGCACCGCGGGCGCCCTCGCGAGTGTTTTCTGCCCTTGTCGTTCGAGGCTTCCCAACCCGGGTCCACTACAGGAGCACCCCTCCAGTCCGTGCCCCACGGGCACCGCGACACGAACACAGGACCTGGGTCGATCGCCTCCACGGCTGAGGCCGAGAACTACCTCTCCAAACTAACCCTCGCAGGACATGGAATGTTCGATGAAGCCTCGGCCTCGGGAAGCAAGGGTCACGACGAGCCCTCCCCCCGAGCTAAGTAATTTCTGCGCGCAGGCGTGCGGCACAAAGGCACAATACCAGAATAGTGGAAGTAGTACAATAATTAAACAGCAATAGTCCAAGCACACCCTCACGGGGCCCTACACTACTGTCTTCTTGCGCAGGCAAAGGGAAAAAAGAACAAAACAGGCGCGACTCGCCCGACACCAACTCGCGAGGAGACTCGAACTGCCTCTGGAGCTCAGGAGGACTCCAACTCGCGCTTCACCGAGGCGCGATGGCGGGCGGACCCGCAACCTCCCTCCAGGCGGGCGCGGCGACGCGGAGGCTGATCGCGGCCACCGCTGGAGGAGCCGCTGCCCGAAGAAGAGCTGTCGAAGCTCGATGAACCTCGCCTGCCACCGACCGCACGCGCGCTGTCGTCTTCATCGTCGCCGGGGCTGGACCCGCGGCCGCGGTGGTCGTTCTTAGGGCAACCCCCAGCGCGGCGACCGTCTTCCCCGAACACCCTCACGTAGAGGGTGGCATCGCCGTCGAACTTGAAGTGCAGGGTGCACCACCGGATCAGACCACGCGTGCGGGCAAACGTTTGCCAGCCGCGGGTCAGGGCCAAGCTCCCGGCTGTAGAGACCTCCAGTGAAGCCCAGGAGGCTCGGCTGCAGCAACCGTCCGCCTGAAGCCAGAGGCCGCCCGGGGCGCCAGCCGAAAGCTCACCTAGGAGGAAGCGAGGAAGTTGGAGCCAGGTGCTGGCCGGTTTTGCCGCCCACACAACAAACTCCGGCGGTACCTCTACCGAGTGGGAGCGCGGCCTAGGGGGTCGCGCGGCCATAGTGCATCCCCCAGCAACGGCCGGCCGCCCTTCACCACGCGGAAGATCACCTCCGCGACCGCGGGGAGCCACCATGGGAGTCGCAGGGTGTTTGCGGGGACGGCCTCGACCGCGCTTGGGTGGAGGAGAGTCAAGCTCCACCTAACGGGCCTTTCCTTTCTCCGTGGCCGAGAACCTTTTTGGCGGAGCCATGAAGAAAAAGGAGAAGCAAGAAGGGATGGACCGGAAGGGCAGGTGCCGCCCCGTACTTATAGCCAGAGGAGGCCAACGGCCGGCCTCCACGACCACAGGTAATCATGACCCGCTTTGCATGCAGGGATTTGTCAGTTCGCACAATTGCCGAGGCGTCGTGGGGGAGCGGGGCCGCCCACGTCCAATCAACCGCCACGCGGCGCCCAAGGCCGCAGGCTATTAGGGCTCGCGGTGCTTCGCACTTGCCCCTTCACTTCGCTGCTCAGCCAAGTCCGGGCGCGCCTTGGGACCGGGGGCTACTGTCGGTGTTCTGGGAACGGGGGTCCCCAGACTTGCCTGCCTGCGGCCTGCGGCGTGGCTCAAGGGGCGGCCCAGCACGGCCCATCTTCAGCAGCACGAGCTCAAGACCCTCACGAGGGGCCGAGCCTCGCGGGGTGGACGACAAGGAGCCTCCTCAGGCATGGCCTCGTCAGGTTGGCTCGCGACGAGGCGGAGAGATCAAGGCGGAGTACCTCACGAGGTGCCATGACACAAGCCATGGCGACCAAGGGCGCCAGGCGGGCGCTAGCCCGCGTAGTGTCCTCCTTTCCTCTTTGGTGCAAAGGGAGCAAGCGCAGGCGAGAGCATCAAGCAAAGGCATCCATTTCGGTGCAACAAGACCAAGACCGTCGCAACGGCAGGAAGGAGGTCATGGTGGAGCCCAAGCCGGCATCACCACCAGAGCCTTTGGCAGGCAAGGACCAACTTTAGTCAGGATAAGTGTACTAGATGTTCCCCTTCAAAATGGCCAATTGTTGGCGCCCTTCCCGCTCAATTTTTGGGAAGAGGCCCAGGGCCTTTGCCTATAAATAGGACTAGCCACCACAAGGTAGGGGCATCCGATCATCACAAGGAAACTAGTAGAAGGAGCGACTGAACTCCCCCTAGTAGTTCATCGCACCAGCCAAGAACAGACCCTCGCGAGGCTGTTCTTCCTTGTATTGTTCATCATCAGCCCAAGAGGCAATCCACCACACCACAAACTAGAGTAGGGTATTACACCACAATGGTGACCCTAACTAGTATAAACTCTGTGTCTCTTGTGTTGTTCCTTTGATTTCTTAGATCATAGGGAGGCGGTGAGGTGCAGGTAGGTAGTGGGCGAAATCTCCGCGCGCACCCCAGTGCTCGAATCTAGAGGGTCTGCCGGAACCCGAAATCCAGGTCTAACTAACTCGCCTGTGTATTTCATGAACATGATGAACAAGGTGTTTATGGAGTTTTTCGATAAATTCGTCGTGGTGTTCATTGACGATATATTGGTCTACTCGAAGAACGAAGAGGAGCATAAGGAGCATTTGTGTTTGGTTCTTGATAAACTCAGGGAACATCAGTTATACGCCAAGTTCAGCAAATGTGAGTTTTGGATAAAGGAAGTTGGATTTCTCGGACATGTTATATCCGGAGAAGGAATAGCCATAGACCCCACCAAGTTTGTCACTATAACTAAATGGGAAGCACCCACGACAGTTGGAGAGATCCGGAGTTTTCTTGGACTCGCAGGATACTACCGGAGGTTCATTGATAATTTCTCTAAGATTGCAAAACCCATGACGGAGCTGTTGAAAAGGGACACTAAGTTTAAATGGACTCGGGAGTGTGAAGCCAGTTTTCAGGAGTTGAAGAAACACTTGGTTATAGCCCCAGTGTTGATTCTTCCAGATCAATGCAAGGATTATCAAGTGTATTGCGATGCTTCATGTCGAGGACTTGGAGCAGTGCATATGCAGGACGGAAGAGTTGTTTCATATGCCTCACGACAGCTTAAACCTCATGAGTTGAATTATGCTACACACAATTTGGAACTAGCAGCCATAGTGCATGCATTGAAGACATGGAAACATTTTCTCATCAGAAATCACTGTGAGGTGTACATGGATCACAAGAGTCTGAAGTATATCTTCACGCGGAAGGAGTTGAATCTCGGGCAGAGGAGATGGCTGGAGCTCATCAAGGATTATGATATGAAGTTACACTATCATCCCGGAAAGGCTAACGTAGTAGCTGATGCGTTGAGTCGCAAGAGTCATGTCAATACGCTCATAACCGAAGAATTACCCAAGGAGTTAGTAGAAGATCTTCGCAAGCTATGTTTGGAAACAGTTCTGAGAGGTTATGTAGCAACATTGGAAATTCAATCTACCTTGATGGATAAAATCAGGGAAGCTGGAAGTCTGACAAGGAGATTGCCGAGATACAGGAAAGGATGAGCAAAGGAAAGGCCAAAGGATTTCGTGAGGATGAGCACGATACTTTATGGTTTGTAGATCGCGTATACGTGCCTAATGACCCCGAGATCAGGAAGTTGATTCTGCAAGAGGCCCATGATTCACCATATTCTATTCACCTTGGTCACGGTGTCCTGGACTAGGGGGTACTCACCACGTCGTCTCCCGATCAGTTAGATTGGGCTGAGGACCCCCATGGTTGTATACTCATGGGCCAGTTCGTTTCGTTTCCGCATACAAGGAAGATTCCACAAGACTTGGTGATCAAGACAAGGACTCCTCCCCACCGGCGTATTCGGCTAGGACTCTTGTTATCCTAGGCCTCTGGTACATTATATAAACCGAGGCTAGGCTAGTCGATAGAGGATTTTATGACATTACTCATCATACCTCTAGGGTTTAGACCACAACATATGATCTCGAGGTAGATCAACTCTTGTAACCCCTATACTCATTATAGTCAATCAAGCAGCATGTAGGGTATTATCTCATCAAGAGAGCCCGAAGCTGGGTAAAATGCCGTGTTCATGTTACCATTGATCCTAAGACGCACAGCTTGGGACCCCCTACCTGAGATCTGCCGGTTTTGACACCGACATTGGTGCTTTCATTGAGAGTTCCGCTGTGTGATCGGCGAAAGGATCAATGGCTCGACTGCAGGTCAACTGCAACGTCGATTTCTTCGTCACCAGCTCGACTGGTCACCTTGGCTTGACCAAGGACTGCGCCCTACCTTCGATGGTCATGTTGGGATGAGGGCATTCATCAACATCAACTCCGATCTCTATCAAGATCATGGAGGAGTCATCCATGGAGCTCGGGGGCTCAACATCAACATTGCCCTCGGGCGACCGTGCTGTTTTTCTGGATAGCAAACTCGTATCCGCCGCCACCACCTCCTCGAGTGTTGCCTAAACGATTGCTTTAGTGGAATTATGTGGAATTAAGTCTACAACAACCCTGCAAAAATTTCGTCGAATTCCGATGGAGGAATCTCCGGCAATCTCCGATATACCGGAGCCCTGTTGAATCTGGACGAGAATTCGGACGAGTTTGGAGCGGGGTGTCTAGCATCTAGCTCAGACGTCCTTTGGAAGATCCAACCGTTGATTGGCTGCGGAATTCCCATATCTACCACCTGCCTAAATTCAGCTCGATCCGACCGTCCAAACTCCGGGAACCTTCCGATTAGTGCATCACTTTTCGGATCTGTTTTCTGCGCGAGAACGAGTCCGACCCAAGTACATCTTCTTTACGAACGGGATTTCGGACATCCTTTTTGAAGGACGTTTTTGTATGGGGTATTGTGTTTTATTCTCAAACACATCCCACTAGTATTAAAAGTATTCTTACAATACGAACTTCATCATCACACCGGTGTCAAACCAACTCGACAACATCACTCCACGGCGGCCGACCTGCGTTAGACATGTTGTCGCTTTATTGAGCCGAGCTCAACTTCTTTAGATCATCATCTCGGCCAGCCGAACAATAGTTCGGCATCGCGAAGGATAAATCGTCACCAACATCGCTGCCCCACAGATTACACGGAGCAGGCACACCGGCATCGCCGCGCGGCCACTTCATCAAGCCAGCATTGACCGCGTCACAAGTTACGACCTGCCTCGGCATAGCCACACTGTTGCTTCTTCAAGCTGATGTCCATCATGCTGAACTACTTCAACACCTCGGCTGACACGGCAGCTGCAACATCTCCTTATCGACCTGCTCCATCACCTCGCCTAGACTAAGGACTTCACCATCTCTTCATCAACTTACTTCGGAGACTTCGGCGTCACCAGCCGACCAGCTTCATCACATTAGCTGGACCACGGGCTTCGCCGTGGCGAGTGAACCTTTGCCAGGATCACCATGCCATCGCTTCATCACCAATCAGGCAATGGGTGTGCGAATCGAGTCCCAATTTTGGGAGTAACCTTTCTTCAGACTACTACAACAAATAAACCAGGTGTTATTAATCCTAGCAATTTTTGCTCGTTTGGGTTCATTTTTCCCAAGGAATTATTACTCTGCTTGGTTCCATCATCTGTACACAGGTCTATCAAATGGTGGCCGCATTAGTGACGATTGCGTGGTGGTTCTGTCAGTTTCCGTGCATAGTTTGGTGAACGCCGTATCCGGAACTCGGACCGACCTGTGAATTCGGGCTTTGTCACGCCTTCATTGCGTCACGCCGACGCCCTGCATCGACATTGACCTCGACGCTCAAGCCACATCTCTTTCATTATTTCCTTCACTTGTATTAAATAAGTAGAAGATTTTTTTCAATATACATTGTTATCTTTATTTGTCATTACCTTTGGTTTGCGTTATTTTATCTGTGCAGCCAATTGACTCAGACTGAGCCGCATTGTCGCCTCCTTCGACCGAATTGTGTTGTCGCCTTGGCGCGCCGACCTGCTCCATTACCGCGGCTGGGGGCTTCATCTTCTCGGGGTGCCGAACTCTCTGCTCGGCCACCTCGGGACCAGCCTGGAAGCTGGAACCTTGTCCCGCATCAAGCTTGGACCGCATCATCAATGCCGAACATATCAATCAGCTAAGTTGCTTTCATGCTCAAAAACTTTCAGTCTTAAATTTTGTTTAGTTTGAACAAGCATTATACTTTTTGGCACAAAGTTGTTTGTGACAAAGTTCCTTGTCAAAACTTTGTTTGTGACGCACATATTCAAATACCTCGTTTATTTGGGGGCTCCCTTGATGGAGCTTTTCCTCTTGCATATGATTATACTTATACGGCTTCGTTCCTTGCTCGTGTATTACGCCACAATATGCACCATGTTGACTTAAGCGATTTGCAAGTTGGGTTGCCTGGCTCCTGTGCTTACCCCTACATTCCCGACTGTTAGGCTAGGGAGTAAAGGGAGCACCTCTGCGATTGTCATGATCGGTTCATCCGAGCCGGACCTCAGACTGGGTGAAGCCGAAAGCTAGCACTCTTACTGTTTTCAACAATGGTCGGCACACAACGGAACTCATGAGTACAAAAAATCTATTGCACAAGTCTCATAATCATAATGAGCAACCGAAGAAAGGTATCGGTGGGGGTAATTTTTTCTTTGAAGATGCTTCTTACACTTTGTCAGTAATATAGCATAAGTCCCCTGAGCACGCTTTGTCTGTTACAGCCTTATTGCCTGATTGCCTGGTTATCAGAAACACCGTCGATATTCTCGATAGGGGGAGTACATAACACTTTTTGGTCCTTAACCGAAGAGGGAGAAGCAGACGGTCGGTTAAGACGCATATAAAGTTCGGGTGGACACATATATGATATAAGTACTTCAGTACATACAATCATTATACATGAAATTCTTTTACCCAAGTAACTTGGGGGCTCTTAAATTTATGTGAGTTGTTTTATAATAAGGGTTCTTCTTCCTAGTCGTTGCAAAGTATTTTTTCTATCACTCCTTTTTTCGACGCGAGTGTGTGGTCAATAGCCGGATTTCCCTCTCAAAGCCGCTAAAGTTTACTAAACTGGCCTAGCGAGAAGTACTCCGCCTTTGGGATAGGAGGTTGAAGCCGTAGGCTGACCCGCTTGAAGTCTTGAGATAGGATGTGTCATGTTAAAGCACAACAGAAGCACAATTTTTTCTCTAAGACCAATTTTTTGATTGGCACCGAACAATTAATCTAGTTCGGACGTCGAGTTTTTACTGACGTTTTTTGGTTTTCCAATCCTATGGCACTTTTCAACTATTTGTGCATTTTCCGCATAAGTCTCGCAGTGCAACACCGGACACCTTTAGAGATTCGGCAAAAATTCTCGGATATTGCTATATATGCATCGGTTTCAAATTGTGTCTTCGGTCAATAGTTGGGTTGCCCGGCTCCTGTGCTTGCCTCCTACATTCTGCTTTGTTCGGTTAGGTGTGCAAAAGGAGAACCACTGTGATTGTGCTTCCAACTCGCATGGTTAAGCACCTCGGTGGAGAAAGCCGAAAACTGACTGTCACAATAAAGCATAAACCGATAAGCGATCCGATGACTATGTTAAATGATGGGCCATTCTTAACATTGGCCAAAGTGTTTCCGGCTTGACCTCGGCTGTCGCCAAACACTAAGCGGGGGGCTACTTGCTGGCCTCCCAACTTTAAGCTCCTATGACTAAGTGAAAGTTATAAAGCCCGCATATCTGATCGCCTCATTTCCACCAACACAACCGCCTTCGGGCACCGAGACGTTGGCTAAGGGTTGTTTTGTTATTCCGGAAACACCCTGCATAGCATCTACAAGGGGGTAGAAGCCGACAATGGGCCACTTTCAGATTATAAACGGTCGCAACGGAAGTGAAAATTTGGGTTCATCTAGACCATAGAGTTTGGAAGCTTTTCCCGAACTAAAGCCTCAGTATTTTCCTCCCACATTGATCGAAGCTAAGGTTTCATGATCATGCTTAGCATGACAACCCAAAGAAAGGAACCGATAGCGGGACTATTTTCTTTGGACAATGTTTCTTATGTTAAACAATAATATAACATGTCTCTCTGCGTACCTTTGTTTATAAACCGTATGGCCGGATTGCCTTGTTTGCCGTAAATCTTTGCCCTCATAAAGGCTTTATAAAGTGGGACAAACACTCCCCGGCTACTGGCCGAGGAGGTTGAAGCCGATGGCCGGTCAACAAAGTTTTGTACAATGCGGATCCGAGCATTGATGATGTAAAGTACTTGGATACATAGAATCATTACACATAATTTGTGATTTTACTTTGGATATCGATCCTTAATTCGGCCACCCGTGCCCACATTAAGGCTCGGGGGCTACTGGGCTTCGTGCTTATTATTTACAAATATTAAAGGGGTACATCGATCCCCTGATCTGGTGTCGCCACCCGACCAGTGTCTCGGGGGCTACTGCATTGCCTGTCCAATGCAGAAAATTTAAAGTGCAATATAGTTTTCGAGGAGATTATTATCCTCAGGTTGGTCGGCTGCACCCAACCTGAGTCTCGAGGACTTTGCACACCGCGTTTCTATTCCTGTGTATGCTGCCGAGCTAGGAGTTGATCCTCAGGCCGATTTCGCGCATCGACCTGAGTCTCAGGGGCAACTAGGATCAGCGGTTTCATGTTTTCCTTCAGGTGCATCTCGGGTTTTAGACCAACGCACACACCTTGAGGGATACTGGCTATATATCTCGGCGGAGAATAAATTGCACCAATCAAAAAATCAGCCCGCAGTCAGGGGTGGTGCACCACCTCAGAAGCAGTCCGACATTAAGCTCGGGCGCCAATGGCTGGCTCCATAGAGGGCATTTTCGGCATTAAGCTCGGCTAAACTCCTTCAAGTTTTTGAACCCAGATGATCTATGACATCTCGGAAATAGTCCGACGTTGGAGCTCGGATATAGTCCGGCGTTGGAGCTTGGACACAGTCCGGCGTTAGAGCTTGGATACATCCCGGTGTTGGAGCTCGGAAGCAGTCCGGCGTTGGTGCTTGGCTGCAAAAGATACCTCGAATGAAATCCGGCGTTGGAGCTCGGACGCAAGAGGACACTGCTGCCCGGGAATAACTTCAAACCTGAGGTGTGGCATAATAATAACAAGGCATTGATAAACACCGGAAACTTAAAGGGGCTCCTCGGATACCCGACATATAAACTCTTCGGATTTACTTCATGATCCTCAAGATCAAAGATGAGAAGATTTGTTGAACCAGTTTTCAAGATCGACGACCGAAGATGAAGAACAGTTCGGAAGAATCAAGGAGCATCCCCAACTTTAAGACTGGTTCAGGGGGCTACTGTAGGTGTCCTGGACTAGGGGGTACTCACCATGTCGTCTCCCGATCAGTTAGATTGGGCCGAGGACCCCCATGGCCGTATACTCATGGGCCAGTTCGGACAGTTGCCGCATACAAGGAAGATTCCACAAGACTTGGTGATCAAGACAAGGACTCCTCCCCACCAGCATATTCGGCTAGGACTCTTGTTATCCTAGGCCTCTGGTACATTATATAAACCGAGGCTAGGCTAGTCAATAGAGGATTTTATGACATTACTCATCATACCTCTAGGGTTTAGACCACAACATATGATCTCGAGGTAGATCAACTCTTGTAACCCCTATACTCATTATAGTCAATCAAGCAGCATGTAGGGTATTATCTCATCAAGAGAGCCCGAAGCTGGGTAAAATGCCGTGTTCATGTTACCATTGATCCTAAGACGCACAGCTTGGGACCCCCTACCCGAGATCCGCCGGTTTTGACACCGACACCAGGAAACACCAAGATGTATTTGGATTTGAAGGAAAGTTTCTGGTGGACCAGAATGAAGAAGGATATTGCGGAGTATGTAGCAGTTTGTGATGTATGTCAGAGAGTGAAGGTAGAGCATCAAAAGCCAGCAGGTTTGCTACAGCCATTGCCGATACCCGAATGGAAGTGGGACAAGCTAGGCATGGACTTTATCACTGGATTGCCGAGGACTCGTTCAGGCTATGACTCAATATGGGTTGTAGTCGATCGCTTGACGAAAGTAGCTCATTTCATCCTAGTGAAGACCACCTATACAAGTGCGAAGTTGGAAAATATATACATGACCAGGATCGTATGTTTGCACGGAGTTCCGAGGACCATTGTATCAGATAGAGGAACCCAATTTACCTCAAAGTTCTGGAATCAGCTGCAAGAAACTTTGGATACTAGGCTAGAGTTCAGTACAGCCTTTCATCTACACACAGATGGACAAACCGAGAGAGTCATTCAGATTCTAGAGGACATGTTGAGAGCTTGTGCGCTAGATTATGGATCTAGTTGGGACAACAATTTGTCGTATGCAAAGTTCTCTTACAACAACAGCTATCAAGCCAGTTTGAAGATGGCCCCTTTCGAAGCCTTGTACGGAAGGAGGTGCAGGACATCGTTGTTGTGGGATGAAGTAGGAGACCGTCAGTTGTTTGGACAAGATTTGATTAAGGAGTCTGAAGAGAAGGTTAAGTTGATTCGTGATAGGCTCAAGGTAGCCCAGTCCAGGCAGAAGAGCTATGCAGATTCTAAACGCAAGGAGGCAGTTTACAAAGTCGGAGACAGAGTATATCTTCGTGTGTCCCCACTTCGAGGAGTTAAGCATTTTGGAGTTAAGGGAAAGTTAGAACCATGTTTTGTGGGACCATACAAACTTTTGGAGCGTATGGGAGAAGTTGCTTACAAGCTGGAATTGCCAGAAGGGTTGTCAGGAGTTCATGATGTGTTTCACGTTTCCCAGATGAAGAAGTGCCACGCGGAGATGGCTGATATTCCTCTGAGGGATACATTGCCACTGAAAGCGATTCAGCTGGACAGCAATTTGACTTATGAGGAGAAACCAGTGAAGATACTCGAGTTTGCCAACCAAGTCACCCACAGTAAGGTTATCAAGTTTTGCAAAGTTCAATGGACCCACCATACCGAGGAGGAAGCAACCTCGGAACGAGAGGAAGACCTATGGAAGGACCACCCACACATATTTTCTAGCCATCCCGAATCTCGAGGGCGAGATTCATCTTAAGGGGGGTAGGTTTGTAACATCCGAAATTTTCAATTTGGAATGTTATATATTAGATCATCATTGCATATCAAATTTTGATGCATTTTTGGTTGATCCTAGAAATTCTAAGCAACTCAAGGACCCGCGGAGAGAGTTGGGGATTTCATTATTTTCATATTTGAGTTTTCTCAAATTTTGAAAAGAGGATCGTTTGGTTTTAATTATTTTTCTCTCCGTATATTTCCAATATAAAAATAAAAGAGAGGAGATAAAATGACTTCTCCAAAATAAAGAAATATTGGAGGAAAATATTAAAATCAAATAAGAATTTTATTTGGAGTTTTAATGCTATTTTATTTGAATTAAGGGAAAAGCGTTTTTCAAAATTGCACTAGAGACCCAAATAAAAGTTCACCTTGTCCGTCTTATTTTTAGAGGATGGTGAAATTTTATTTCGGGATTTTTGGACTCCGTTTAGTATTTATTTTAAAAAAAATCTGCGAGGAGTTATTTAAAAAAAAGTCCACCAACCTAACCGAGCCGTGTCTTGCTAGGACTCCGACCGGGTTGGCCTTTTTAAGGGGCCGAGGCCACCCGCCAGCCCAGCCGCCCGCCCCGCCCGAAACTCTAACCCTAACCGCCGCAGCCACCGCCGCCGCCCGCACCGTCGGCCCGCGCTACCGCTCGCGCCGCCACCTCGCGCCACCGCCCCGCCGGAGTAGCCCCGCCGCCACCGCACCTCCCGCCGCTACCGGAGTACCATCGCCGCCGCCACCGTCCCGAACCCTGAGGTAGCCGTCGGTTTTCGTTGAAAATCGATCGGTTTTTTTAGAAACCCTAGTGTGTTTTTTTAGATCGGTTTTATTTTTTTCCGGTTTAGTTAAATAGCGGATGTTTGTCCGTACGTTCGTTTTAAACGAACGTTGTTCGTCAGTTAGCCGCAGACAGCGAACGTTCATTCGTTAGCCTGTTCATCTGTTTTTTTTCTTTTTCTAGGGTTTTTCCGCGATTATTTTCGATCGCGATTTCAGCCCATATCTTAGTTTTAGTTTATCTTTTCGCTTGTTTATTGGAATCAGGCCATTCAAGCGCCTAGATCTTCCTCTTGAAGCCCTCTTTCTGTTTAACAAACTTCAACAAGATTTTGGTACTGTAAAATTTGAGTTTAGTCTAGATTAGTAATCGGATCTTGTTTCTTCCGTAGTTTGAGTTTTGTTTCTATGTTTGATTTGATTCTTTTTGCAAACCGGAGTTTTTCAGTTGAACTTTCTGGTTAGATCTTCTTTGAGTTTTTACCTGTGCATTTAGTTGAGTACTTATGTATGCTATTGTTTGATTGTGATAGAGTTTCCGGAGTGCAAAGCGTGCTACTACGAGTCTCTAGGTTTTGCGGATCATCAGCAAGGCAAGTAACACTTTAATCATACCTCTTTACTACCCAGTTTTTATGCATTAGATCAAACCTCAAACATTGCATGGTTAGGATCTGAATAATATGTTGGTTTTGGGAAGTAGATGATGAGGTAGAACCTATTGCCTTGTTTATTATCAAACCTTTGGGAGTTACTTCTACGTTGTGCTTAGGATTTCTATGCTATGCTCAATGACGTGGATTGGGTGAGTGTATTCCATGACAGATGTGAGTTTTGTTAATTAATGGTTAACTGAAGGTGGCTATTTAAAATCACATCTGGGTGGATTGCTTGTGGGCACCTGGAGAATCCAGTGTTGTCCTAGGATATCACGGGGTTCCGTGTGATCATCCTAAGGTCCGCGACCCAGGCTCAAAGGGATCATAAGATATTCATGCTAGAAACTTTCGTGTGGATCCACAAGCTATTATGGGCTCTAGCATAGTTGAGTATGTTGTGTGACCTCTTTCAGTGGTAGACTAGCAGATGTAGGGGATGTAGGTGGTACTGTCTACCCAGAGTAAAGAGTTAATGCTTCTGAAAGACTGTGTCTCGGTCATCCGTTTCTCAAACACCTTGAAGTGCGATAAATCCAACGGAGGAGATCGAGTCTTGTGGGGAAAAGTGCGCAAACCTCTGCAGAGTGTACAAACTAATCATGGTTAGCCATGTCCTTGGTTATGGACATTTTGAGTATGTGGTTCTTGGATTATCATGTTGATCTCATCACTCTAATTTAATTTTATTGGGTTTAATGATGATGCTTAATTGGGATTGAGTTGGAGGAACCTTCTTAATGTTTAACAACCACCATCATAGTTAAATAAAATTTATTCCTTTGTTGTAGGGAAAATTTGGCTTTATGCAAAACTATAACCATAGAGCTTTCCACCAGCCATATATGCATGTAGTGATAGCATTTATCTGTTCATTACTCTATGTGTTACATTGCCAGCATATTCCATGTGCTGACCCGTTTCGGGCTGCAACATATCATGTTGCAGACTTTTTAGACAACGAGTAAGGTGCCATAGGTCGTTGTCGTTCACTCAGCTATGTCGTTGGAGTTGATGGACTCACTTTATCTTCCAAGCCTTCCGATGTTATCGTATTTAGATGGCCTTAAGCCATATTATTGTAATAAGTTCTCTTTTGAGACATTCGTTGTAATAAGTGTGTGATTGCAACTCTATTATAAATCCTTGAGTACTGTGCGTGTCAGCATTACCGATCCAGGGATGACACTGATGCACAGAGACTAGACTGTTTGAGGTCTAGTCGCTACACATGCAATGAATGCACTAAGAGCTATAAGTGTATGAAAGCTCAACATGAAAACTAAGTGGGTGTGCATCTAATCCTATAATGAAAAATTCCCACTAGTATATGAAAGTGACAACATATGTGGTGCTACTTCGAAGCACAAGTGTGGTAAAGGATAATAATAATGCCCCTTCTCTCTTTGTTTTTTTTCTTTTGTTCTTCTTTCTTCTTCTTCTTTCTTTCTTTATTTTTTTTATTTTTTTTCTTTTCCTTTTTTTCTTTCATTGTCCGAAGTCTCATCCTGACTTGTGGAGGAATCATAGTCTCCATCATCTTTTACTCACTCGGGCACTGCTCTAAAAATGATGATCATTGAGGGAGTTTCGGACTAGGGGGTGTCCGGATAGCCGGACTATCGTGATCGGCCGGACTCCAAGACTATGAAGATACAAGATTGAAGACTTCGTCCCGTGTCCGGATGGGACTTTCCTTGGCGTGGAAGGCAAGCTTGGCGATACGGATATGTAGATCTCCTACCATTGTAACCGACTCTGTGTAACCCTAGCCCTCTCTGGTGTCTATATAAACCGGATGGCTTTAGTCCATAGGACGAACAACAATCATACCATAGGCTAGCTTCTAGGGTTTAGCCTCCTTGATCTCATGGTAGATCCACTCTTGTAACACACATCATCAATATTAATCAAGCAGGACGTAGGGTTTTACCTCCATCAAGAGGGCCCGAACCTGGGTAAAACATCGTGTCCCTTGTCTCCTGTTACCATCCGCCTAGACGCACAGTTCGGGACCCCCTACCCGAGATCCGTCAGTTTTGACACCGACATTGGTGCTTTCATTGAGAGTTCCTCTGTGTCGTCACCAATAGGCTCGATGGCTTCTTCGATCACCATCAACAACGCAGTCTAGGGTGAGACCTTCCTCCCCGGACAGATCTTCGTATTCGGCGGCTTCGCACTGCGGGCCAATTCGCTTGGCCATCTGGAGCAGATCGAAAGCTACGCCCCTGGCCGTCAGGTCAGATTTGGAAGTTTGAACTTCACGGCTGACATCCGCGGGGACTTGGTCCTCGATGGATTCGAGCCACAGCCGAGCATGCCGCACTGTCACGGCGAGCATGATTTAGCTCTACAGCCGGACAGTACCCTGGAGGCCGCACTCGAACCTGCTCTGATCTTCAATTCGGAGCCGGCTGCGCAGATCGGGGACGGATGGCTAGACACCGCCTCGGGGCTGCAACCTCTACGGTGATAGAGCCGAACACTGACCTTGTGCCTCATAAAGTTCATGACTCCGAGGTGCCGGACCCCTCGCCAGACTCCGAACCTCCCGCGCCCCCTCCGATCGAATCCGATTGGGCGTCGATCATGGAGTTCACCGCAGCGGACATCTTTCAACACTCACCTTTCGGCGACACCTTGAGTTCGCTAAAGTATCTCTCGTTATCAGGAGAGCCCTGGCCGGACTGCGGTCAGGACAGTTGGGATGCGGACAACAAAGAAATTCAAAGCCCACCCACCACCCACTTGGTAGCCGCTGTCGACGATCTAACCGACATGCTGGAGTACGACTCCGAAGACATCGACGGTATGGACGACGATGCCGGAGACGACCAAGAACCAGCGCCCACCGGGCACTGGAAAGCCACCTCATCATATGACATATACATGGTGGATATCCCAAAAGATGGGGATGGCGAAGGAACAGCGAAGGATGACCCCTCCAAGAAACAGCCCAAGCGCCGGCGTCAGCGGCGCCGCTCTAAATCCCGCCACAGCAAGAATGAAGATTCCGGTACCAGAGATAATAATACACCGGACAGTGCCGAAGACAACCCACTCCAGCAAGATCCAGCGCAGGAGGACGGAGATGCCAGCCCTCATGAGAGAGCGGCAGAAGAAGAGGTAGAGGATTATATGCCTCCCTCCGGAGACGAGGCAAGCCTCGACGATGATGAATTCGTCGTGCCTGAGGATCCCGTCGAACAAGAGCATTTTAAACGCAGGCTTATGGCCACGGCGAACAGCCTCAAGAAAAAGCAGCAACAGCTTAGAGCTGATCAAGATCTGCTAGCCGACAGATGGACTGAAGTCCTCGCGGCCTAAGAGCATGAGCTCGAACGCCCCTCCAAAAGCTACCCTAAACGCAAGCTACTCCCCCGATTAGAGGAGGAAGCGTATGAACCCGCATCACCAGGAGACAATACGGCTGATCGACCACCCCGTGGTCGCGACAGAGAGGCCTCTAGGCCCTTCACCAGACCCGTACCCCGGCATCGCTCGAAAAGCACAAGGCCACAGGGGAACGCTCCGGACTTGCAAGATATATTGGAGGATAAGGCAAGACAATCAAGATCGATCTATGGAACGCGTGGGCGCCCCACGGTACGTGACGACAACCATCGTACCGGACACAGTAAGTCCGGCTGGGCTGAACAAAATAGACAAAGCTCTTTTGAGCTCCGTCGTGATATCGCCCAGTACAGAGGCGCCACACACCCACTATGCTTCACAGATGAAGTAATGGATCATCAAATCCCCGAAGAGTTTAAACCCGTGAATATCGAATCTTACGATGGCACAACAGACCCCGCGATTTGGATCGAAGACTATCTTCTTCACATCCACATGGCCCGCGGTGACGATCTTCACGCCATCAAATATCTCCCCCTAAAGCTTAAAGGACCAGCCTGGCATTGGCTTAACAGCTTGCCAGCAGAGTCAATTGGGAGTTCGGAAGACCTGGAAGCCGCATTCCTCGATAACTTCCAAGGCACGTATGTGCGACCACCAGACGCTGATGACCTAAGCCACATAATTCAGCAGCCAGATGAATCGGCCAGACAATTCTGGACATGGTTCTTAACCAAGAAAAACCAAATCGTCGACTGTCCGGATGCGGAGGCCCTCGCGGCCTTCAAGCATAATATCCGCGACGAGTGGCTTGCCCGGCACCTGGGACAGGAAAAGCCGAAATCCATGGCAGCCCTCACATCACTCATGACCCGCTTCTGCGCGGGTGAGGACAGCTGGCTAGCACGCAGAAACAACCTCAGCAAAAATTCTGGCAGTCCGGACATCAAGGACCCTAGTGGCAGGTCGCGTCGTAACAAAAACAAACGCCGCATTAACGGCGACAATAGTGAGGATACGGCAGTCAATGCCGGATTCAGAGGCTCTAAACCCGGTCAGCGGAAAAAGCCATTCAAAAGAACTGCTCCGGGTCCGTCCAATTTGGACCGAATACTCGACCGCTTGTGCCAGATACACGGCACCCCCGAAAAGCCAGCTAACCACACCAACAGGGACTGTTGGGTATTCAAGCAGGCAGGCAAGTTAATTGCCGAAAACAATGACAAGGGGCTGCATAGCGATGACGAGGAGGAGACCCTACCGCCGAACAATAGAGGACAGAAGGGTTTCCCCCCACAGGTGCAGACGGTGAACATGATATACGCAATGCACATACCCAAAAGGGAGCGGAAGCATGCGCTAAGGGATGTATACGCGATGGAGCCAGTTGCCCCGAAGTTCAATCCATGGTCCTCCTGCCCGATCACTTTTGACCGAAGGGACCACCCCACCAGCATCCGCCATGGCGGATTCGCCACATTGGTCCTAGACCCAATCATCGACGGATTTCACCTCACCAGAGTCCTGATGGACGGCGACAGCAGCCTGAGCCTGCTTTATCAGGATACAATGCGCAAAATGGGCATAGACCCCTCAAGGATTAAACCTACCAAGACGACCTTTAAAGGCGTCATACTAGGTGTAGAAGCCAATTGTACAGGCTCAGTTACACTGGAAGTGGTCTTCGGATCCCCGGATAACTTCCGGAGCGAGGAGTTAATCTTCGACATAGTTCTGTTCCGCAGCGGCTATCATGCCCTGCTCGGACGTACCGCGTTTGCAAAGTTCAACGCGGTGCCGCACTACGCATACCTCAAGCTCAAGATGCCAGGCCCTCGAGGAGTCATCACGGTCAACGGAAACACGGAACGTTCTCTCCGAATGGAGGAACATACAGCGGCTCTCGCGGCAGAAGTACAATGCAGGCTCTTAAGGCAATTCTCGAGTCCGGCCGTTAAGTGGTCGGACATAGCTAAGCGCGCCCGGAGTAACCTACAACAAGACCACCTGGCATGTTCTGAGCACGCGTAGCAGTGCGGCCCCAACCCCAACCCCTGTAAAACATCAAAACAGGTCCTTCGCGTACACCATTACGCTCTGAAGATACCATGGGCATGGGGAGAGGGGCACGACCACGATAAGCCCAGACTGCGGCTCAACCACACCAGGGGCTCTCAAGTGTGTCATTCTTTTTTTCTCTTTTTTTTAACCCACAGGACTCCGTTCGTCAGAGGCCCTGTCCGACAGCAAACCTGCCGAACTCACGATGCAACAGCCAGGGAAGGATAAAGGCTACAACGAATATCCAGGTGGTCTCCATTACGAGCATTAAATCTGTTTTATGCACCATTCGGCAGCCTACCCCTGGAGGGGGACATGTTTAACAGTCCCATCCCTTGCTTATCGCACCATTTGTATCGTTCTGCACTTACAGTAGTCTTTCTTGAATAAACAATGCAGCACGTTTTTGCTTATAATTGCATTTCCTTCTTATACATACGTTAATTTACGGCATGTTGCATCCGTACACTTTGGTACGGCTAAAATACACCAGGGGCTTATGTTTCCCGCATCATGGTGTGATAAGTCCGAACACTTTCACAAGTGCGGCACCCCGAACTTATAGCACTATATGCATCGGCTCCGAATCATGTCTTGGGTCAATAGTTGGGTTTGCCCGGCTCCCATGTTTTGGTACCTTACATTCTGTTGTATCGGCTAAGGTAGCACTGGGAGAACCACTGCGATTGCGCCCCAGTTGAGCTGGGTTAACCCCTCAGTGGAGAAAGCTAAAATTGACCGTCATGATGAGGCGAGAGCCGATCGCTGTTTGAGAGGTTTTTTGTGAGTCCTTAAAGACTTATGCCGCTTAGAGCGAGGAGCCGGATCTTGTCCGGCCGAGGCGTGGATAGCGCCCCAAATTCGGCCTTCCGAAGACTAGGGGCTTCGCCGAAATTTAAAATTATAGAATTCTATGGCTAAGTGAGAGTGTTCAAGCATTATAAGTCCGGTTGCCTTGTTCGCTGTGTTGAGCGCCTCCCTAGATGGACCCAAAAATGGGAACAAGAGTGCTCAAGTTTATCCTGAACACCCCAGCACTCGTGGCATGGGGGTTGAAGCCGACGACTTGCCATCTCTCATATTTGATAAACAGCCGCACAGAAGGTAATATTTTAAATTAACAAGCGTTGCTTAGCGCATATGAACTAAGTCTTCAGCGCACAGGATAACAAAATGCGAGTCTACTCAAAAATTACATCTTTGGAGCACTCCCCCGCAATAGTGCGGGCGCCCTTCAGCACACTCTTATAATACATCTCGGGCGTGTGATGCTCCTTGCCCTCTGGTGGCGGGTCCGTCACAAGCTTCTGGGCATCCATCTTGCCCCAGTGCACCTTTGCAGGGGCAAGGGCCCAACGGGCACCCTCAATACAGGCGGAGTGCTTGATAACTTCAACCCACGGGCACGCATCCACCAGCCGCCGCACCAGGCCGAAGTAGCTCCCAGGCATGGCCTCCTTAGGCCACAGCCGAACTATGAGGCCCTTCATGGCCTGTTCGGCCGCCTTGTGGAGCTCGACCAGCTGCTTCAGCTGGTCGCTAAGGGGCACCGGATGTCCGGCCTCAGCATACTGAGACCAGAAGACCTTCTCCGTCGAGCTCCCCTCCTCGGCCCGGTAGAATGCGGCAGCATCGGACACGCTACGAGGAAGATCTGCGAACGCTCCTGGAGAGCTCCGAATTCGGGTAAGCAACAGGTAATTAACACTCACATGCTTACTTTGCATGAGAAATGCCTTACCCGCTGCTATTTTTTTCACCGCCTCAATCTCCTGGAGGGCCTTGTAGGCTTTGGCCTTAGCGGCTTTGGCACTCTCAAGAGCCGTTGCAAGCTCAGACTCTCGAGTCTTCGAGTCACACTCCAGGCTCTCATGTTTTTTCATGAGATCCTGGAGCTCTTGCTGTACCTCTGCCACCCGCGCCTCCTGCTTCTCTCGCTCGGTGCGCTCCGCGGCCGCATTGCGTTCGGCCGCGGCCACCGCCTCTTTCAGGGTCGCCACCTCGTTAGTGGCCCCTGCAATACCCACGTTATCCTTGTCATTCTTTTTTGCAACCAAAATCATTTTCTGTAACTTACAATTTTAATAAGGTGTTACTCACCTTCCTTGTCCTTGAGCTGCTTCTTGGCACGGCCGAGCTCGTTCTCGGACCGCTCGAGGTTTTCCTTCAAAGTATTGACATCCGCAGTCAGTGCGGCAGAGGTCAGCAGCGCAGCCTGCAATCCCATATTGACATATTTTTTATGACTCCTGCGTATATCTTTTTAGATCCTCAGTCCGGCTTTTCTTTCCGAACACCGAACCGAGCATCAGGGGCTACTGTCTATGCGGTACCATTTTATACATATCGAAATTCTTACCTCAAAGCCTGTTAGAAGGCTGCTGCAGGCTTCGGTCAGCCCGCTCTTGGCAAGCTGCACCTTCTGAATCACCACACTCACAACAGTGCGGTGTTCCTCTTTGATGGAGGCGCCATTGAGCGCCTCCAACAAGCTATCGGGCGCCTCCGGTTGGACGGAGGCTGCCGGCGTCACGGTCTTGCCCTTCTTACGAAGGGGTCGCCCGCCGGACTCCGGAGCTACTGTGGGTTCCGGGGCCGAGTCCGGTGCAAAGTCCGGGAGGTTGTCCTGCGACACCTCTGGGGCCTCCTCTTCCTGGTGGGTCCCTTCCTGGGATCCCACCTCGGCATTGTCCGCGTTACGGGGGGTGGAGGCAGTCGGAAGAGAATCCATATTCGACGCACCTAAGGACCCGCTCGACGAAGCGGGAAGATCATCCTTGGGCGGGATGCAGGGTTGTATGCGGCATTAGAAAGACATTATGTGGCGAAAAAGAAAAACCTTGAAGTTATTCGGGATTCCGGATACTTACGATCTCGCCAGGGGCTTGGCCCTTGGAGGCCAATCCTTGTCGTCATCACTGGCGTTGGCAGAGCAGTCCGGGGGAAGAGTTTTTCCCTTCTTGGACCCTTCGGCCTCCCTTGTTGGGGAGGCCTTCCTTTTCTTCCCTCCCCCCGCTGGGGGAGAGGCTTTCTTCTTCTCCTCCTCGCCTTGGTGGGAGGAGTCGGCCTCGGATTCATCATCCGATAGCACCTGAAAACAGGAACTCTTCCGAGTCCCTGTGGCCTTCTTCTTGGCCTTCTTCTCCGGCACCACGTGGGGTGCCGGAGCCAGCAGCCCCATTAGGCGGGCGTCCGCTGGGTCCTCTGGCAATGGGGCCGGACAGATAGTTCGTTCGGCCTTCGCCAACCAGTCCTGTCAAAGGTAAAGGGAGTTTAGATCCCGCATAGAGTCAAACTATGGAAAACAAGTGGCAAAATCACTTACCTCGTCAGCTGGACGCTGCGAGCGGAATCCGCGATCTTCGGTAGCAGATGCGGGAGCCTCGGCGCCCTTGAACAGCACCTTCCAGACATCTTCGTACGTAGTGTCGAAGAGCCCGCTCAGAGTTTGGTGCTGCGCCGGATCAAACTCCCACATGTTAAAGCCCCGTCGTTGGCACGGGAGAATCCGGCGGATGAGCATGACCTGGACTATGTTGACAAGCATGAGCTTCTTGTCCACCAGCCTCTGGATACAGGCTTGGAGTCCGGTCAGCTCCTCCGAATCCCCCCAGATCCGGCCACTCTCTTTCCAGGAGGTGAGTCGTGTAGGGATGCCGGATCTGAATTCGGGGGCCGCTGCCCAATCAGGGTCACGCGGCTCGGTGATGTAGAACCACCCCGATTGCCACCCCTTAATGGTTTCCACGAAAGTGCCCTCTAGCCACATAACGTGGGACATCCTGCCCACCATGGCGCCTCCGCACTCCGCTTGGCTGCCCTTCACAACCTTCGGCTTGACACTGAAGGTCTTGAGACACAAGCCGAAGTGGGGCTGGATGCAGAGGAAGGCCTCGCACACGACGATAAACGCCAAGATGTTGAGGATGAAATTCGGGGCCAGATCATGGAAATCTAGGCCATAGTAGAACATGAGCCCCCGGACAAAGGGATGAAGTGGGAAGCCCAGTCCGCGGAGGAAATGGGGAAGAAATACTACCCTCTCATGGGGCCTGGGGGTGGGGATGAGCTATCCCTCGTCGGGGAGCCGGTGCACGATGTCGCTGGACAAATATCTGGCGTCGGGCAGCTTCTGGATCTGCCCCTCCGTGACGAAGGAGGCCATCCACTTGCCTCCCGCTCCGGACATAGTTGGAGAAGGTTGAGGTGAGAAGTGCGGACTTGGGCGCTGGAGCTCGAGTTCGCGGAGATGGATAAGCCAAGGAGGAAGAAGGCGCAGGTAAAAGGGTTGGATCTTTATCCCCTTATATGGGCGGACAAAAACATGTGTCCCCATCGGCCTGGTAAAACTTGCTTATCTCCCAAGCGTCACAATCAATGGCGCGGTTGGGTTACCCACGTCCGTATTGATGGGAATCCCGGAATAAGGGGAACACGATCTCTGCTTCGACAAGACATGCCAAGGAAACCACTTCGCTAAACGCGCTGAGGTGGAACAACAAAAACGATTTGAGTAAAGGCTTGGTAGTGGTGTGACGTCATGCCACAAAATACGTTAGCAGATTGAACTTGTGTAATATTATTCTCTCTACGGTGGTATGTGGAATTTATTTTTGCAGAGCCGGACACTATCCTGATGTTCACAATCTTCTATAAATTATTCGGAGGAAGAACCCGCCTTGCAATGCCGAAGACAACATGCGCGCCGGACTCATCGTCATTGAAGCCTGGTTCAGGGGCTACTGAGGGAGTTCCGGACTAGGGGGTGTCCGGATAGCCGGACTATCGTGATCGGCCGGACTCCAAGACTATGAAGATACAAGATTGAAGACTTCGTCCCATGTTCGGATGGGACTTTCCTTGGCGTGGAAGGCAAGCTTGGCGATATGGATATGTAGATCTCCTACCATTGTAACCGACTCTGTGTAACCCTAGCCCTCTCCGGTGTCTATATAAACCGGATGGCTTTAGTCCATAGGATGAACAACAATCATACCCTAGGCTAGCTTCTAGGGTTTAGCCTCCTTGATCTCGTGGTAGATCCACTCTTGTAACACACATCATCAATATTAATCAAGCAGGACGTAGGGTTTTACCTCCATCAAGAGGGCCCGAACCTGGGTAAAACATCGTGTCCCTTGTCTCCTGTTACCATCCGCCTAGACGCACAGTTCAGGATCCCCTACCCGAGATCCGCCGGTTTTGACACCGACAATCATCACACTTCTATTTACTTATAACTCAAAAGGAAATAAAAATTACAACTCGATACCTATGACAAAGTATGACTCTATATGAATGCCTCTGGCAATGAACCAGGGTGTGCAATGATCTAGCATAACATGTATGAAAAATGATAAACGGTGGCTGATCCACAACTACTATGTCAGCTATATGATCATGCAAACCAATATGACAATGAATGCTCAAGTCATCAAAATGGAAGCAGTGGAAGTTGCATGGCAATATATCTCGAAATGGCCATGGAAAAGCCATAATAGGTAGGTATGGTGGCTGTTTTGAGGAAGATATAATAAGGCTTATGTGTGGTAGAGTGTATCATATCACGGGGTTTGGATGCACCTGCGAAGTTTGCACCGAGTCTCGAGGTGACAAAGGGCAATGCACGGTACCATAGAGGCTAGCAAATTGCGGAAAGGTATGAGTGTGTATAATCTATGGACTCAAATTAGTCATAAAGAACTCATATACTTATTGCAAAAGTTTATTAGCCCTCGAATCAAAGTACTACTACGCATGCTCCTAGGGGGAGGTTGGTAGGAGTTAACCATCGCGCGCCCCCGACCTTCACACAAAGATAGACAATCAAGGATAAATTGTGCTCCAAATTTCATAGCATAACGAGAGACTATACGTGCATGCTTCGGGAATCACAAACCTTAACACCAATATTCCTACTAACCACAATCGTTTACTAGTACATCCCACATATTCCATCACTATATCGCAAAACTATTGCAAGGAATCAAACATATCATATTCAGTGATCCATAAGTTTTATGTAGGATTTTTATGACTAACCATGCAAATGACCAATTCATGTTGACTCTCTAAATAAATATAAGTGAAGCATGGGAGTTTAATTATTTCTACAAAAGATCATTCTCTAACAAATATAAGTGAAGCAAAAGAGCATTCTACGAACATCGGTTTTCTATGTGAAGAGAAACAGGCAATTCAAACTTCAAATGATATAAGTGAAGCGCATGAAGAATTCTATAAAGCCATATTCAAAATATATAAGTGAAGTGCAATGACCATTCTATAAATCAACCATGGACTATCTCATACCAGCATGGTGCATCAAAGAAGAGTGAAAAATAAACACAAAAGACGCTCCAAGATTTGCACATATCACATGAACGAAACGAATCCGAAAACATACCGATACTTGTTGAAGAAAGATGATATGCCTTCCAGGGCATCCGCAAGCTTAGACGCTTGAGTCTCCTTGAATATTTCCTTGGGGTGCCTTGGGCATCCCCAAGCTTGAGCTCTTGCCTCTCCTCCTTCTCCTCACATCGAGACCTCTTCGATCTTTGAACACCACTGTATGCTATAACAATTCTATGGCCCCAAGTCAAGGAGGCTTCAACAAGAATTCAAACATACGCAAATAATGAAGCTATAACAGCAATCTATGAAAACAGGACAGTCTGTAAAGATTTGAACATCCACCATACTTCTGTCACTCTACAAATTCTGAAAAAAATAGGAAAAGATAAACATTTTGTATAGAAACACACTACAAAAAGTTTTAGAACCATTTAACGTTCCGGTAAAAAATGTAAAATCGCGCACTACAGCCAAAGTTTCTATTTTGCACCACACAAACCAACAAGCAATCTAATCATCCGAAGGGCAAATCTTGGCACATTATTTTTATAATACAATGGAATTGTACAAGGGGATAATTATTTTTGTGAGAATCTTCATAAAAATTTCTACATTGTTTCCATGAGCATGAACATAAGTGTTCAAGGTTGACCCTCACTTCTGTAATGCATCACCTTTCAATCGCTTCTCTTTTGTGAAAAGTTTTAAGTTCCCCTCTATATTTTTTGTTTTTAAACTTTGTAAAAGCACTCAACAGAAATAAATGACTCTCTAAAACTTCCGGGTTGTCTCCCTGGTAGCGCTTTCTTTAAAGCCATTAAGCCAGACAGTGTTCTGTCAGGGACAAAGTGACCAAAAGTCAATGTGATGTGGTTTCTCTTCAAGAAACTAAGCTCTCTTCATGCTCATGTGTAACTATTAAAAGCATCTGTCCTTGTGGCTAAATCTGAGAAAAGTTTGAGAACTAAACCATATCTCAACCAAACCTGCACGAATAAACATGGCAACCCAAACCAAACTAAACTCAGTTTATATATATGTCAGCCCAACCAAAACCAAACCAACTTGATTTTCCACCCAAATTGAACTGAAACCGAGTGCTTACCTGTGGTTGAAGGCAGTTGCCGAAATGGTTTGAAAACCATTCTAGTAGTAAATAATAACCATTGTCCTGTGGCACACCCCGCCTCTTCTCCAACTCCCTTATTGCCACCGCCACCGCCTCCTCCCCGCACCCCTGCCTCCGCTCCCTCGTCCCCCCGCCCTCGCACTCGCGCAGCGCGGCCCCACCGCCGGCCCACTTGACTCCTATGCGCTCTGCTCCACCACGCATCCGCGGCCCAAGTGGTTCCCCTAAGCGTGCTCACCGCGAGGTCCGGGTGGCTCGGCCGCGTCTTCGTGTCCTGCGCGCTCGTCGCATCCTACGGCGGGTCCTGCTCTAGAGTTCGCGAGGAGGTTTCAGGAGTTTGGGTTGTCGGCTGATGGGTACACAATGACGGCCGCGGGGAGGGCCTGCGGAGAGATGGCGAATGCTAATCTGGACGGCGGGCGGCCGCGAAGGCCAGTCTGATGAGTGGCGCGGCGACGGCGACCGCAGAGGCTGGGCCGGGGAGATGCACATGAGCGACGCTTGACGATAGCGGCTTTGGAGGCCAGTCCGGCAAGCTGCGCGCGACAATTGCGGCAACGGAGGCAGGCCCAAAGAGTCGCGCGCGAGCGGCGCTCGACGGCAGCGGCCGTGGAGGCAAGTCCAGAGCCGCACGTGAGCGGCGCTCGACGACAGTGGCCATGGAGGCCAGTCCGGCAAGCCGCGTGCGATGGTAGCTCCAGCAAAGGCGGGGCCTGCAAGCTACTCCGGCGAAGGCGAGGCCGCCGCGCCAAGCGCAGCGGCAGCAGTTGAGGTCCGATGAGCTGAAAAGAATGGGCTCGATATTTACTAACGGAACCAACGTCAATAACCGGGCATGAACTGCGGGTCTAAACTTTTTGGAGCTGGACCTGTTCATGCCTATAACCGACCAGACCCAACCATTTGTCATAAGAAACCAAATTGAACCAAACTATTTCAGAGTCTGCCTATTAACACCTGAACCAAATCAACCCCTCAGCGAAAACCAAACCGATACACCCGGTTAATCCAAAACTATTCTCAGATTTACTTGTGGCTTTAATCAATTTGTTGAGTCCCCCTCAAGAGGTGCTTCTGGGGGATTTTTAACTGTGTGGCGCTCTGACGTGTTTCATGGTACCCTGCTAGAAGTTAAACCCTATGCTATGGTTATACAGTTCACCTCAGTACATAATAATGAGCAATGGTTTTTAGTGAATGTTTATGGCCCTTGTCAGGGTGAATTAAGGGATGAGTTTGTTACATGGATCTATAATTTGGACATTGACCCGGATCAGAAATGGATGTTGATGGGGGATTTCAACTTTATTCGGTCCCTTGACAATAGGAATCTCCCTGGTGGTGATATCAACGATATGTTTATTTTTCAATGAAATCATTGGCCACCTAGGTCTGTTGGTGTTGGGATCTACGGTAGGGTGCGTCGACTGCAAATTTAAATTCCTACACGCAGAACATCCAGGAACATGCTATGGGAGATGGATCACAGGTCATTACCACTAGACGCGCAGTGTCGTGAAGCGGAAGAAGAGTTGGGGCAGCGCGTCCGCGTGGATCGTCTCCTCCTTGTTCGATCTCCCTCGAACAGCCAGTCTTCCGATCCCACGTACAAGTTTGCCGAAGCGGCACAAGTGCACCGCCTCTAACGGTATCCGCGCGTGCAGGAGGAACACCGTGCGGCGGACTGCTAGGTCCGATCACGCAGTCGGCGGCGAGTGGAGGTAGCTATTCGCAACACATGCAAACCCTAATCGCAGCGTCGAAGCGATCAACCGCATGAGTGTGCCGCACCTCCACCTTATATAGGCGTCCGTCGCAGGCTCAACACTTGGGCCTCGCACGGACCCTAAAGCCCAAAGTCTACTCGGACACGTTCCTAGTCCAGTTCGGATCACATCCGACCAGTGTCCTACGATCCGACCTCATAGGTTCCTTCCCTTAAGCGCGCGACCCCTTAGGTTCAAGTCATCTTGGTCACAGTTCGGATCACCTCCAACCTGCACGGTTGGTAGCAGCCTCTAGCAAGGCGTGCCGACCACCAATCAGACTATGAAGCTGGTTAGGCGAACCTGTACAACGTGTCACACTTCTGTTCCCTTTGCCATACGATATATGTTGTTGGGCTCAAGGCAAGATTGTCATCCTTGTGCTAGCCCGACCTCTTTCTCGTTCCAGTGATTTCGACCACTATCCGGATTATCTCATAATCCTAGTCGCATGGCCATGCTTATCCTGGTCGGATCACACGAGGGGCCCAGAGTATATCTCTCCTAATCGGAGGGGCAAATCCCATCTTGCTCGACCATGTCTTGCATCATGGGAGTGGACAAACCCGAAACCTACCTTTGTAACTACCCAGTCACGGAGTAGCATTTGGTGGGCCCAAAGCAAGTTTGTCACCATCCCGAGTACATGCATCAGCTCAGGTCTTAGGACATAGAACGTATGTTATACTAGAGACTCACATATGACATATCACTGCATCTCATAGTTGGGTCTGTCCGACTCGGACCTTATCTCAACTCGGATTCGACTACGTCGAATCCGACCAGACCTTTCCAAGTCCATATTATCTGGCTAGCATCCAATGCTCCATGGCTAGTGAGACCAAGCCATCGACCGTGTCATATGCTAGTCTAGTCGGTTGCGCGTCCACACAGCCCTTTCGACTAGGGACCTTTTAGGACAGTCATCATACAATGCATAGTCCCACAAACAAGTCACGTACTTGCTGATACACATCATTGATAATGTCCAAGGACTATCTTTATTCATAAACACATAGGAAATATCATCATACATGATTGCCTCTAGGGCATATCTCCAACAGTTGGAACTTCCTTTAAAAGGAAGAAAATTTACTTGGTCTAACATGCAGGACATGCCTCTCCTGGAACAATTTGACTGGGTTTTTACCTCTGCCAGTTGGATTAGCATATACCCTATGACACAAGTGACTCCTATTGCGAAAACTGCATTCGATAATGTGCCATGTTTAATTTCCATCAGTACATCCATACCAAAGGCACATATTTCCAGGTTTGAAAATTATTGGGTTCATCAGCCAGGTTTTTTGGATTGTGTGCAGGAGGTTTGGGCTCGGTCATCTCGCAAGGCCCATATTTCAGCAATTATTGTTGATAAATTAAAGGCTTTGCGGTTTGCATTAAAAAATGGCAAAGAGGTTTGTCCCATATCAAAGGGTTAATTGATAAATGCAATTGGGTGATTCTATGGTTGGATAATCTTGAGGATATGAGACATCTATCCAGACCTGAGGGCAACTTCAGGAAAATTGCTAAAATGCACCATGAGCATCTTCTGCACATGCAATATTTATACTGGAGGAAGAGATGTACCATCAGATATATAAAAGTGGGAGAGGAAAATTCCAAGTTTTTTCAGTCCATGGCAACTGAGAGATATAGAAAGAATTCTATTGCTAGCCTGTTGTTGTCGGATGGCTCTGTCACTTCTGATCATGAGGAAATGGCCAAGGAGTTCCTTTTTCCTTCAAAAGCAGAATGGATATTGTTTTGCCCATAACTTTAGAGGAGGATATCCTGTCTTTAATCCCAAGAGTCCAGGGCTTGGAAGTGCTCTCCAAACCTTTTTATCTCAAGGAAATTGAGCAGCTTATTAAGGAAATGCCAATTGATAAGGCTCCTGGACCTGATGGTTTCAATGGACTTTTTCTAAAAAAAGTGTTGGCACATCATCTTCGCTGATTTCATTAGGCTGGTGCATGAATTTCATGTTGGAAATGCTCGGTTATAGAATCTCAATGATGCATTCATTACACTGATCCCAAAGAAATAGTCTCCAGAGAGTGTGGGGATTTTAGGCCTATATCACTTACTAGTGTTGGTCTAAAATTCCTTACAAAGCTTGCTGCTAACAGATTTCAAGAGGAGATCACCAAATGTGTGCATAAGAATCAGTATGGTTTCATAAAATCAAGAACAATCCAGGATTTTCTTGCTTGGACTTTTGAGTATATTCATCATTGTAATCAGTCTAAAAAGCCCATCCTTATGCTTAAGTTAGATTTTGAAAAGGCTTTTGATTCTATCCAGCATGAGGCAATTCTAAGGATTCTTGTAGCAAAAGATTTTGACAACACATGGATCATATGGATTAAACAGTTGTTGTCCTCTGGAACTTCCTCTGTTCTGCTTAATGGTGTACCTGGCAACCATTTTAAATGCAAGTGTGCAGTAAAGCAAGTAGACCCTATTTCTCCTTTGCTCTTTGTTATTGCTGCAGATCTTTTGTAGACACTGATTAATGATCACCTGCAGCTGGGTTTAATAAGTAGGCCATTGCCAACACATGATCCTGATTTCCTTGTTGTTCAGCATGCTGATGACACACTGCTCTTTTTAAGTGCTGAAAGGGGTCAATTGGAGGCACTGAAATCAGTGATTTGTTCTTTCTCAAAGGCAACTGGTCTCGAGATCAACTTTCATAAATCTTTCATGTATCCTATTAATGTAAGTGATCCTGTTGCTACTGATCTAGCTGGGTTTTTTGGTTGCAATTTAGGCACAATGCCTTTCACATATTTGGGACTGCTAGTGGGGACTACCAGACCCAAAATTGTTGACCTTCTTCCCCTGGTGGACTGCATGGGGAGAAGACTGACAGCTAGTTCTTGGTTTTTGCCTCAAGGGAGCAGATTACAATTGGTGAACTCTGTCATTTCTTCCTTGTCTATCTTCTTCCTTTGCAGTTTGTCAATTCCTCAAGGTATTCTGAAGCAGTTGGAAAGGATTCAGAGGCAGTGTTTATGGAGGAAATATGGTCAGGAGAAGGGCCACTCCCTGGCTGCCTGGCCACTTGTTTGCAGACCCAAGTCCAAGGATGGTCATGGAATCTTAAACCTTGGTTTGCAAAATGATGCTCTTCTTATTAAGCATCTCAATAAATTCTATAATAGGATGGATGTGCCTTGGGTTAATTTTGTTTGGGATTCTTACTATTTCCAAAGGGTCCCTCATGATACTACACTGTGTGGATCTTTTTGGTGGAGATATGTCTGCAAATTAATGGATAAAATCAGAACAGTTACTTTGGTTGATGTTCACAGTGGAGATACAGTTCTGTTCTGGTCTGACCATTGGCAAATTGGAAACAGTTGCATTCCTCTTCAAGATCGTTTTCCTAGGCTTTATTCCTTCTGCCTCCACAAAAACCTCTCAGTCAGGGAAATCTTCCAGGCTAATAATTTCCATGAGCTATTTTTTTTGCCTCTGTCTGAGCAAGCCTTCCAAGATCTACAATAGCTCTCATTCTTGATGGGATCTTTCCAATTGGACGGTGACTGCCATGATTCTTGGGGATGGAGGCATGGTAAAAAGTCTGAATATACTGCAAAGAAATTTTATGATTTCGCTTATCAGCCAATGGTAGCAAATCCCATTTTGGGGTGGGTCTGGAAGAGCTGTTGCACCATGTCGATCAAAATGTTTGTCTGGTTAGTCATAATGGACAGTGTTAACACCAAGGACATGATTCAACGGATGCATTGGAAGATTGATGATGGGCCTGAATGTGTACTCTGTCCAACTGGGACTCTTGAGGACAGAAACCACCTTTTTTTCCAGTGCAATTTCAGTGTCCGTGTGTGGAATTATCTGCAAATTGTTTGGAAGGATTGTGATGACATGGTTGAAATTGCTTGGCATGCCAGAAAGGATTTCAACAAACCTTTCTTTGGAAGTGGTCTTCATTGCTTGGTGGAATATTTGGAAAGTTAGGAATGACAGAGCTTTCAGGAACATTCAACCTTCTTTCAGGGCGTGGAGGAATGGCTTCATTCATGATCTATCGCTCCTCTCCCATAGAATCAAAAGTAAATATAGAGATGCCTTGCTTAAGTGGATTGATTTCCTACCTCCTTAAGGAGGGTTTCTTTGTGTGAAATGCTATAATTATTAGGTATAGTATCCTCCCCCCCCCCCTTCCTTTGTATAGCTTTCTTTAGCTTTCTGTAGTTTCCTTTTATTGTTTCTTTCTTTTCCTCATCTTGAGGAATCCTTGTACTGGTGCTCTTTTTTATTAATAAAATGTTGTGGGGGGCAAGCCCTGCAGTCTTAAAGGTCAAAAATATGGATCCACCCGGATCCCAAGGTATATCAAATTCAATTTGAATTAGCAATGATTTGGCATTTAGTAGTGAGCACAAAGCAACATATATCAAGCAATGACGAAGTCTAACTCTCTTCCTATGCATCATCATGTCATACAAGAACAATTCATGCACATCAAGTAAAGGCCAATGCATAGCATAAGCAGTTTCTTGCAATTTAATCATGTTGGAAACATAAAGAGGTGGAGATGTAGTTCCTATCTCATAATAATTGCAAGTAGGAGCAGCAGGCACATGCATATTATATTCATCAAAATCATCATGTGCAACGGTAAAAGTCAACCCATCAATATAATCCTTAATAAGAGCAAACTTCTCCCATATAGTGTACTTGGGAGAATTCAAAAAGATAATAGGACTATCATGTGTGGGTGCAATAGCAACAATTTCATGTTTAACATAAGAAATAATAGTAAGTTCATCTCCATAAGCATAATTCATATTGGCATCATGGCCACAATCATAGCAAGCATCAAGTTCGTCAAAAAGGGATATTTCAAAAGAATCAACGAGATCATAACAATTATCATAGCATTCATCCTTCGGTAAGAACGAAGGGACATTAAACAATGTATGAGTTGAAGAGTTACTCTCATCAGAAGGTGGGCACGGGTAGCTAGTCCGCTCTTCCTCCTTTTGTTCTTCACTGTCATCATCATCTTTTTCATCCAATGAGCTCACAATTTCATCCAATGAGTTCATAGTTTCATCAATTCCTTCTTCCATAGACTCCTGCAAAATATTAGTCTCTTCTTGGACAACGAGACTCTCTCAATAAATGCATCAATATCAGAATTGTATTTATAATTATCATAGCAATATTTAAGGATAGCAAAATTTTCAGGTCTATAAACAGAATCATCAAAATCTTCAAACTTTTCAAACAGAGATTCAATTTCATAAGCACCCTTAAAAGCAACAAATTCTTCTATTCGTTCCACATCATAATAATCATATATACCATTGGCATAAGAAGCCAAGGTTTCATTATCATTAAATTTGCATGAAAAGGGAAGGTGTGGAGCATTCATCCTAGAGAAACAAGTAAAATCATATCTCAAGCATAAATCCCGAGCATACCAATGCAACATATAAATTTGATCTCATAAAGTTTCCCTTTTTGTGTCAAGCGATAATCCCTAAAGTATTCACGTTGATCCAACGTTACTCCCATTATCAAGTTGAATGTGGTTTTCTCGGGATTATCAAAGTAGTGCATAATACCTTTCACATAACAATAATTGAGGGGTTTAGGAGGTTCCCCATCTCCATGAGTAGCAAATACAACTAATTTTTTTGGTGCTTCGTGTTCCATATCCATAATTAAAGATAGAGAACAACTTAGAGCAGGAAATAAAAACTACTTAGTGATAAAGCAAACAAGCACACACGAGAATATTCACCCCACGCTATTTCTCCCCAGCAACGGCGCCAGAAAAAGGTCTTGATAACCCATCATTTGTAGCCTTCTTCGATAAATAAGAGTGTCGAACCCAATGAGGAGCTAAAGGCAAAACAAATATTCCCTCAAGTTCTATCGACCATCGATACAACTCTACGCACACTTGACCTTTGCTTTACCTAAAACAAGTGTGAAACTATTTTGCGAGAATAAAACTATGAGTACTTTGCAAGAATAAAACTACGAATAAAATGCAGGGTAATAAAAGTGGATAGCTTTCGTCAACAAGAAAGTCATTTGTCCCTAGGCAATCGATAACAAGTACCGGTAATCATTCTTGCAATTTTATATGAGGGAGAGGCATGAGGTAACATACTTCCTCTACTTGGATCATATGCACTTATGATTGGAACTCTAGCAAGCATCTGCAACTACTAAAGATCATTAAGGTCGTGAAACCCAACCATAGCATTAAGTATCAAGTCCTCTTTACTCCCATATGCCATAACCCACTTATCCACGTTTAGGCTGCTGTCACTCCCGCAACACTGATAATAAGCAAACCATGAACATATTACAACACCCTACAGCGGGGGGCCCTCATGATTGCGCGAGAATGGAGGGCACCGTAGGACGGTACCATAAATAAAATATACAATCATACCAACCAACCAAGATCACGATTAACCCATAGGACAAAACGGATCTACTCAAACATCATAGGACAACCATAGATCATTGGGAAATAATATATGGAGTTGAGCACCATGTTTAAGTAGAGATTACAATGGGGAGAAGGGGTGTCACACCACTGCATGGAGGGGGAGAGAGTTCATGTTAATGGTAGCAAGATTGTTGATGTAGATCGTCGTCAGGATCCTAGCCCCGGTGGCACTCCGGCGCCACTAGGAGAGAGGGGGAGAGAGCCCCCCTCCTTCTTATTCTTCCTTGGCCTCCCCCATAGATGGGAGGAGGGTTCCCCCTATGGTCCAAGGCCTCCATGGCGGCGGAGGGGCAGGAGCACCTTCGAGATTGGATCTACCTCTCTGTTCTCTTCTGTTCGTGCTCCCCAGATCTGGCCGAAAACCGTTTCTTATATTCTCGGAGATCTGTAACTCCGATTGTGCTGATCTTTTTACACGATTTTTTCCTGATATAAGCTTCCTTGCGCCTGAAGTAGAGCTCCTACTGACGTACGAGGTGAGCACAACCCACCACCACGCGCCAGGGGCCTGGGGCGCGCCCTGGTGTCTCATGGGTTGTGTGGGCCTCCGTTTGCGTTTATTCCACCTCCTAAAATTCACAAATATTCCAAAATAATTCTCTATAGAGTTTCATCACATTTGGACTTCATTTGATATGGATTTTCTGCGATACAAAAACATGCGACAAATAGGAACTGGCACTGGGCACTGGATAAGTAAGTTAGTCCAAATAAATCATATAAAAAGTTGCCAAAAGTATGTAAAAGTTGAATAATATTGGCATGAAACAATCAAAAATTATATATACGACGGAGACATATCAAACTCCCAGATACTATAGGAATGCTTTGGGTGTATCAAACGTCACAACGTAACTGGGTGACCATAAAGGTGCAATACAGGTATCTCCGAAAGTGTCTGTTGGGTTGGCACGAATCGAGACTGTGATTTGTCACTCCGTATGACGGAGAGGTATCTCTGGGCCCACTCGATAATGCATCATCATAATGAGCTCAATGTGACTAAGGAGTTAGACACGGGATCATGCATTACAGAACAAGTAAAGAGACTTGCAGGTAACGAGATTGAACGAGGTACGGGGATACTGATGATCGAATCTCGGCCAAGTAACATACCGATGGACAAAGGGAATTGTATACGGGATTGATTGAATCCCTGACATCGTGGTTCATCCGATGAGATCATCATGGTACATGTGGGAGCCAATATGGGTATCCAGATCCCGCTATTGGTTATTGGCCGGAGAGATGTGTCGGTCATGTCTGCATGGTTCCCGAACCCGTAGGGTCTACACACTTAAGGTTCAGTGACGCTAGAGTTGTAATGGGAAATTGTATGTGGTTGCTGAAAGTTGTTCGGAGTCCTGGATGAGATCCCGGATGTCATGAGGAGTTCCGGAGGTGAATATTTATATATGGGAAGTCCAGTTTCAGTCGCCGGAATGGTTTCGGGGGTTATCGGTATTGTACCGGGACCACCGAAAGGTGTTCGGGGGTCCACCGGGTGGGGCCACCTACCCCGGGGGACCAAGTGGGCAGAATACGGGTGGGAACCAGCCCCCTAGTGGGCTGGTGCGCCCCCCCCCCCCATGGGCCAAGGCGCCTAGGGTTGGAAACCTTATGGGGTGGGGGCGCCTCCCACCAACTTGGAGGGCAAGCTCCCCCCCCTTGGTTGTCGTCCCCCCTCTAGATGCATCTAGGGGGGCATCCCCCTCTCCCCTTCACCCTATAAATAGAGGAGGGGTGGGAGGGCAGCCGGACCCTTGCCCTTGGCGCAGCCCTTCCCCCTCCTACACCTCCTCCTTAGTGCTTGGCGGAGCTCTGTCGGAGAACCACGAGCTTCACCACCATGCCATCGTGTTGCCGGAGTTCTCCCTCAACTTCTCCTTCCCCCTTGTTGGATCAAGAAGGAGGAGACATCCCCAGGTTGTACGTGTGTTGAACACAGAGGCGACGTCCATTTGGCGTTTGGATCGGATCTTCCGCGATTTGAATCACCACGAGTACGACTCCATCAACCGCGTTCTTGTAACACTTCCGCTTAGCGATCTTCAAGTGAAGTCACACTCCCTCTCTCTTGTTGCTAGCATCTCCTAGATTGATCTTGGCGACACGTAGGAAATGTTTTGAATTATTACTACGTTCCCCAACAAATACAATTATAGCATGAACAATAGACAATTGTCATGAACAAGGAAATATAATAATAACCATTTTATTATTGCCTCTAGGGCATATTTCCAACACTTTCACCAAGCATGGTGAAGTGTCATGTAGTCGGCGTTCACACGACACCATTAGAGGAAGAACAACATAACACATCATCAAAACATTGAACGAAATCAACTTTTCACAAGCTTACTTATAACTAGACTTCTCCCATGCCCTCAAGAACAAAAAGAACTACTCACAAATCATATTCATGTTCACGATCAGAGGAGACAAATATATGATGAACGATCTGAACATATAATCTTCCACCAAGTAAACCAACTAGCATCAACTACAAGATGTAATCAACACTACTAGCACCCCCAGGTACCAATCTGAGGTTTGATACAAAGATTGAAAGTAAGGTAAGAACTAGGGTTTGGAGATGAGATGGTGCTGATGAAGATGTTGATGGGGATGAGTCCTACCACGATGAGAGGAGCATTGGTGATGATGATGGCTTCGATCCCCCCCCCCCCCCGAGGTACGGATCAGTATTGACCTACGTCATATGTGTTATATATACCTCTTGTAAGCCGCCGCATGGGATAAGTTGATTAGTTGTAAATCCCTGGTGTTTGTAACCTCCCCTGATATGGTGAAGATTTGTTGGCTGGCGCCCGTGGTTTTTCCCCTTTGTGTTGGAGGGGTTTTCCACGTTAAATATCGTGTCCCCTGCTTGTTTTCGTTCTTCCTCGTGTTGATTTGCCTGTCGTATCTCTAACATGGAGAGCAAAAGTGATCCGCCTCTGGTTCCGCCTCGAGACGACGATAGCTGGTCCCAAAAGTCTTCTTTCCATTTTTTTCTAGGGTAAAAGGCTTCATATAATAGAAGATGAACGTCGGGGGACCTCTGTGGGCCCCACAAGCTCACTTGGCGTGCCTAGTGGGGTGGGCACACCCCTGAGCGTGTGGGCCCATGGAGAGTCCTCTCTGGTATCTTTTTCTTTCAGTATTTTTTATATATTTCAAAGTAAATCTCCATAAATTTCAAAGTAATTTGGAGCTTCGAATAATAGCTTCCTTTGTTGTAGCTTTTTTAGGCTCAAAATTCCAGCTCTCGGCAATCTCCCTCTTGTGATATAACTTACAATTTAAGAGAGAAAAGGCATTAGAATTGCATCATAAAGTGAACTCTAAAAAATATAAATAACAGTAAGAAAACATGATGCAAAATGGATGTATCAACTCTCTCAAGTTTAGACTTCGCTTGCCGTCAAGCAAATACCAAACTCGATAAACATGACCACAAGTTCAGAGAGAGAGGTGTCGATAAAAAGAAAAACGGACATGGCAGCATCGTATTTATAAGCATCATTATAATAGCTATTATTCATTCATAATACTTGCAATGATCAAGTAACAATCTATTCACAAGCCAAGGTATAGACAATAAACTCTTTTGGGAACTAAAAAACTATGTTTTCAGCCATTCAAGCAATTACAATTCATCATACTTTCTAGGAGAGTCTATGTAAGAGCTTTTGATTTGGCAAACTTCACATGCTCAACTATCATATAGTCTTACAATGATTGCTGGTTACTCAAAGCATGTTTTCAGAGCAAACATGTTTCCATCGAACACATAGGAAGATGGGGGTTTAGTAGGTTACCGCCCAACTAAATTTCAATGGAGGTTCGGATTAGTCCATATGCTTTGTTTGCACTTTTTGCTTGACCTTTTGTTCGGTGCACATTCATCTTTCCATGCGCATTTAGGACACCTTGTCCCGTCGTTCTACATTTTTAGGTATTGAAAGTTGTATAAGACCACTGTGGTCATTTCTTCAGTAGCCCTCCTATGCGTACACCACGTAAAGCTCAAAATGATGTCACACCTTCATGTGTTAAAGGCGATCTACCGATGCTAGGCGGCAACCGTTTGTTTATTATTACTCTGTGATCGGCGAAGCAAGTCAAAATTGCATACAAGAGCTCAGGCTTTTGGTGAGGAAAAGGCCATGGGCCCACATCTTGTACATACTCGATTTTTCTACGCTTGGGTTGTCTTGCACGGAAACAGAAGGAGAAAATGCTTCACAGCTAGCGTGGCTGATGGCGTGGCGGGGATGAAACGAAACAAAATGGATGATCGAGGTCGATGTATCAATATGTGTTAATGAGTCCCTTTATTTTGGTATCTATCTATCTCCTTGATTTAATAACATGTATTGTCATGCCGAGCATCCTGTTGACTGGTTTTATTGATTGTACGTAATCTAATATTAGTATGTATGTAGAATAAAGCATTACTCTTGAGTTTTCGTGATCCGTTAGTCCGAGATATTAGATCACCGTGTGGCATTATTATTATCATCATTATTATTTTGTTATAATTATTATCATCATCATCATCATTAGTGAGTTTGGAATAAAATTCTAGATTGCGATAGTTGCAAGCTCGGTTGTTTGTAGCTGATATATTAATTGGTCATGGCACACATATCAATCTAATGAGAGAAGCCTTAGATAGTAGACCATTTACAGTTGTACAGGGCGGAGGTTTACTAAATCTATACATCTTGATGACGGATTTAAAAGTTATGTACATCCACATGCATGGATGGCAATAATTTCAATAGTTATACTGGACTTCTTTTTACACTAAATAAGGAAATTTTAACCGTTCTTTTTCTTTACTAGGCATACAACGTAGCTCGTACATGTGATCGCGCCCACCATGTCTAGAGGCTCATAATAAGTACTAAGCCAATCAATCATGGTATTAGATAATACATGGAGCCAAAGTTTAAATGGGAAGTTTGATGCCATTTATGCATGATAGTTATATATATAATTCTATGTGCTATCATATATATTGTTACCAGAACTAGCATGCAACGACTAGTTCGTTGTATGTAATGATGTAACGTCAGATTGACACGTTGTTCTTACTTTACGTCTGAACTTGGGTAAATACATCGATGTATTTTGTTTTTCAAGTGTAGGTTCATGTTTTGGTATTTTGTTTTTCAAGTGTAGGTTGGTTCTCTTTTCTTAACATGGTTTCTAATTAGCTTTTTGGTATCTACAAACATCTACTTGAAGGTTTCACTATTGTTATTTATTTACGTACAATTATGACATTTCTTAGGGGTTGTGATGTGTTTAGGTATAACCATCAAGATCTAATGCCAATGATCTCATCAATAATGAGGTGGTTTGATTAGGTATGTATGAAAATCTAATGTTTTAGATGTAGCTGTCAAAATCTATTGGCTACCTATATATCAATTACAATAGTAGTCCACTAAATCAATGACAAGTCATTTTTAGTTTTATGAGTTTTTTAGCTATCATTTTTCCCTAGTGTGGTTTTAGTATCTATCTCCTAAAACACTAAACTCCCTCGAAACAGAGCCTCCTCGTGTGTCGTGAGTTTTGAAGGCGGGAGGGCCTTTGCTGGTGCATGTGGGCTAGACGGGTTGGGCTAGTTGCCTACGACGCGTGACTTGCATTTGGTGTCTTGCATCAAACAACAATCCAGCTACATATAGCACTTCGTCTGTTGGTTCACGGATCTATAAAGAAAGTAAACTTCACCAACAAATCAAGAATGACTACCCATGCCCAAACATGAAACAAACCAAACTAGGAATAAAGTTCAGCTGAGAAACTAGAAGATTCACACACACACACACACACACACACACACACACACACACACACACACACACACGCGCGCGCGCGCGCGCGCGCGCGCGCGCGCACGCACGCACGCACGCGCGTGCACTATTTGATTATTTACTCTACTATTTTTCTAGTGTTTTCTTTTTCCTACTTTTTAAAAAAAAATCATGAATAATTGTTAACCAACATGAACGTATGTGTAAACACACACTTTTAAAGAAAAACACGAACATTACTTTAAAATGCATGACGCTTTTAAAATACCACAAACACTTTTATATTTTGTAAACTTTTTATCAAATATATGCACACTTCTATGTAAATAGATGATTTTTTATTAAAAAATGTTTGATTACTTTTCAAAAATACATATAAATGATTTTTAACTACATGGACAATTTTGAAAGCGTGGACACTTTTTACAATTCATAAACACTTATTTAATTTTTATGGACATTAAAAAAATATGCAAATATATTTGAAGTTATGTGAATACTTTTTAAAATATCATGACCATATTTCAAATTCACTAAAATACATGAAAAATTATTTCTAAGTATATGTGAATAATTTTCAAAATATCACGAAAGTTATCAGAAATACCTTGCAATTACCTAAACATTTATTTATTTATTAGGAAAAATGAAATAAACAATCTACACAAAAACGAAAAAAATCTTGGTTAACCTATGCTAATGGGCCGGCTCAATATATAAGGTAGCGGGGGTAGTGCTATTGGACACTCTAATCGTCATATAGCAGTCCTTGCGCTGCTGTGTGCGTTGCTGGAGGCGTGCTTTGCTCTATGGTTAGCACATGTGTGAATGTCCAAGCTTAAAAAATGTGTGAATTTCCCATAAAAGGCATGTCATGTGTAATTAACGACGTCTTCTCCTCACGTCTAAACTCTTCCTTCAGTTAAAACAAAGGACACCATCGCAGCAAAGAAGAACAGCACTCATAATAACATAACTAAAGTCTGTAACCCACCGACCGGCCATGGTCCTGGTGCGACCACGGAAAAAATGGTCCCATGTACAAAGAACGATGCGGCAAAGCGCGTGACATGTTCTAGTTAAAATACTAAGCTACTTACATTTAGAGCCTCATAGTGCGAAATCACTAGTTAAAGAGTATTCTTTGCGGACATCACTCCAACTTTCCCAGGTTACATCAAGTGGCGCGCTGCATGTGTACCACTTTTCGCAACCTGGGAGTTTTCTTTTTTTTTTTGTAGACCCGTTTATTCAAAACGTTTTTTTTTACGAAATGCAGGCAGGTCGCTGCTTTCACTAAAAGAAGGGGAGTGCCTCAAGATAAGCCAAAAAGTGCTAGTTACAGGGTTACAGTGCAAGGTGGAAGAAAGGAAAGAGAAAAAGGAAATTACATTGCCAGAAACAGAACTCTCTTAACCATGATCTCCCAGCCACTGTGCACCCTGAGGCTGGCAGTCCACCAATTACATTTCAAAATGTTTTATCTCTTAAACCGTGCGTCCAATCTTGAACCGCTTTCGTCGTTGGATTCCTCGCGTTGAGATCTCAAAACGAGATCCCATGTTGATAGGTTTTGACGAACCTTTTTTCAGAAAAAAAACCGGACGCAAAAAACCGGACAAAAAAACCGAACTAGGAGCACGGGTTTTTTCCCTTTCCGAAAGAGGCACGCCCGTGCCTCTGATGAAATCACAACCGTGCCTCTCGCGGAAGCAAAACCGTGTCTCTCGCGAAAGAAAAAAAACCAAAAAACGCATTTTTTTCCTTTTTGAGGAGGCACGGCCGTGAATTTGGCGAAAGCACAACCGTGCCTCTCGCGGAAGCAAAACCGTATCTCTCGCGAAAGAAAAAAAGAAGAAAACATGTTTTTTTTTGTTTCCAAGAGGCACGGCCATGGCTCTCGCGAAAGCACAACCATGCCTCTCGCGAAAGAAAAACCGTGCCTCTCGTGAAAGAAAAAAAACAGAAAACATGTTTTTTGTTTCCAAAAGGTACGGCCGTGACTCTCGCGAAAGCACAACCGTGTCTCTCGCAAAAGCAAAACCGTTCCTCTCGCGAAAGAAAGAAAAAACAGAAAATGCGTTTTTTTCGTTTCCAAGAGGCACGGACGTGTCTCTCGCGAAAGCACAACCGTGTCTCTCACAAAAATAAAACCGAGACTCCCGTGAAAAAAATTGTGTTTTTTGCGAGAAAAAAATTTCAAAAAAAAATGGTCAAAAAGCTAGGAAAGATCGGTGGAAAACCAAAACGTCAAAAAAACCCGGAAAAAAAGTTTAAAAAGCTGAAAACGCGTGCGGAAAAATAAAAAAAAACAAAATTCGGAGGGAGCGCCCAAAGCGCGACACGTGGCAAATGGCTGAGAGCGCGCCAAGTGGTGCTGATCGTTGCGAGGCTCCCAAACGAGCGCTCGTTAATTAGTTGCTCCCCTCATAGTGTATTGAGGGTTGTGGGCGGCCTCCGTGTGTAATGGTGTGTGCAGATGGACCACCCGTTTTTTCTCGTTTCGAAAGGTATGGTTTAGATTTTTTTTTCTTTGTTTTCTGTGTTTTTACCAGTTTTATGTTTTTTCCTTCTTTTCTAATTTTTTGTTTGTTCTTCCTTCATTTCATATTATTATTTTTCTTTCTTTTCTGTATTTTCACCTGTTTTAGCAGTTTTTTGTTTTCTATTTCTTTTATTTGTTTTTCCTTCTCTCTTTATTTCTAAAATTTATTTTTCATATGTTAATTCGTAAATCCTCTGTTCTTAAATAGCTACGAGCCATTACCTAACGTTTCTCTTTATGCAACAGTACCACATCACCGAGCCATGCATGTAGTCATGAGTTACTTTTTTCATTACTCTCTTCATGCAAAGCATATTACTTCATGCATGACTTTCTAGAGAATTAAAGTCATGTAAGACATTTTATATTCTTTTTTGCGTTAACTTTAGTCTTCTAACGATTAGCCATATATCTTTTTAATAAGGTTTCCGTAGCAACGCACAGGGCATCATCTAGTATTTATTAAAGTCCTATCATTTGAGAAAACCTATGAACATTTTTGAAGTCAATGAAAATTTTAAAATTTAAAACCCTTTTTCAACTTTGTAAACATTATTTGAAACAGTTTTGCTAGAACTCATCTAGATGAGATATAATTTGGTCTCATTCACCTTTTATAGTCATTGTATGTGATGCTATGAGATGCGTATATGCTGACGTGGGTTGTATCTGTTCTTGTTTTCAAAGTAAATGAGATCAAATTACATCTCATCTAGATGATCTCTAGATACTCCCTATTTGAAATCGATGGAAAAAAAATCAAATTCACGATTTTTTTCTCAATAATTCGCATTTTATATTGGTAGGTTAGGGAGGGGGGGGAGGGGCGGAAAAAATGGATAAGAGAGCGAGTGGAGTTAGGGGGCGGGCTGAGCGAGCAAGAGCTTCATGGGCTGACCTATGTGAACAATATGACAGCAATTCCATTGTTTCAACATAGAATAAGAGCTCCCAAGGGCTCACACAACCACCACCTGCTGACACTAGGGTTGAAACGTGTAAGAACCTAACAACCACACATTTAACAAATCCACTTTCCTCTCAGAACAAATATCATCTTCAACAATAATCCAACACGATATGCGAGTGACAAAAAAGAATACTCCATAAAATAAATAAAATCCAAGCCAACATAGATAAAATCAGAAGGCAACAACCAACCGTAATAATCTGCTAGAGAAAAAAGAGCTAATCCACAAATGAATGAAAAACAGTGCGACGAAGCATGTTGCATGTTTGCCTCTAGTGGTATAGAAGATGTTCACAAACGGGTGGTCCCCATCAAACTTCGACAAACTGAACAAAAGTACATAAAATAGAGATCTCAGAATTTAGTAAGAGGTTCCATTTATTTATTTTACTTGGGAGAGTGGAAGGCGACTAGAGTTCCACGGGCTCTGTCAGTATCAGCTCGCAGTATCCAGAACAAATATATACCCTAAAAAATCCATCCAGAAGATGTATAGAAGAAACGACATGGAGAAGAGCTGTAGTACTCCCTCCGTCCGAAAATATTTGTCATCAAAATGAATAAAAAGGAAATACTTGTCATCAAAATAAATAAGAAGGAAATACTTGTCATCAAAATGGATAAAAAGGGATGTACTAGATACATCCCTTTTTATTCATTTTGATGACAAGTATTTCCGGACGGAGGGAGTATGTCAAAAGAAACATTCAGAACTTCATATATCTTTCGAAATATTTCAAGTCTAAGTATACGTGCAAACATGCTGTGGTTGCAAAATTAATTAATCACCCATAACGACCGACATTTCATTCACCACCCGACAACATTACTATTAGTGTCATACCGCAAATCCACTGATACATAGCATAACAGGTAGAGTACCATTCGATTGTTCTGCTAAAGCCTACAACATACAGAATCTAGCTTCACTGCTAAGTAGTAGCACCACAATGGCAGTCAATAAAGTGACCTCGTTTCAGAATGAGATAAACTACTAGAGGTAAGAACTAAGAACTAGCGCACCCTTCCCATATGCAAATGAGTAGCAAAACTTCCTAGTCGTTGCCCCGAATAGGGTATCAAATATACAGCGGTAACCTAACATACGGAACATAGTTCTAGCGAGACACCGAAACTCCGATTATACCATAGGGTTCGGACCCTGATTAAGGGCATAGGATTTCCCTGCACCAAGACAGTTCAGCCCAACAGTTTGCCACCTTCAGAGAACTTGGGGGAGAGGCAGATAGATAGTACATGTAACCTTACTGTCTTGTTGCATTTATCACAGCTTTGCTCAAACCGAGGGGAAGAACTTGTTGAGGTTGAACGGCAGGGAGTAAAACTCCTCGCTCCTTGTGTCGGTCCGGTACGACCGGAACTTGTCCCACCAGTGGTATCCGCGGTCTTTCCTTACAGCGCCGTCATGCCTGTGTAGCGTGTTGTCCAGCACGTATGCAACAATGCCACCGACGAAAGCCTTGGACGAGAACAGCACATTCACCATGTCGTTGAACTGTGGAAGTTAGATGAAAAAAACGGTCAGTGTCCGCTCACATAGAAAGCAAGCATGATCAATTGCACTGCCACGTACCCATCTTGCGCGTGTGTGTACAGGGCCAAATCCAGCGACGGATGTGTACTCGTTGAAGTACTGTGGAACTGAAAAGCCCATGAACACTGAAAACCCAAGGATGAACTTTGTCCTGAAACTATTGAGATTGCAGAACTGAAGGAAGCCAAGCCCAGCAGAACCTGTTAACAGATTAAACCAGAGCTTCTATCAGAATTCAAAATTTTCTCATATGTAACCTGTTAACAGAGTAAGTGTCATGGTTTTAGTTGAAATTTGAATCGGAGGGAGTAAGTTTTTTGCAGTTTAAATGAAAATCGCAATGAGTGATCTGAAGCTTTTCACCTACCAACGTATGCAAAGAAGACGCAGTAGAGGGCTGCAAAGATGGGTGCAGGTATTGATGCAAAGACAGCTCCAAATTTTCCTGGGAAGACACGGGCAATTGTTCTAGGTCAGAGCTAAGTTAACTGCAAATTGAAATGTCAACCAGCTCCAAATATATGTTATTGTGCTAAGCATTATAAGCAATATTACGCTGGTAACAGGTAGTACCATACATAAGTGAAAAGGCACATCATCGCACTTCACATTTCCACGGTTTCCACACAACATACACAGCTCTTCTAATCAAGCAAGAGACGTGCATCGGTACAGGCCCAGACACTAGAAGCAAAATAACAAGCTATAGAACTGCACCAAATAAACAGCCTACGAAATACAATGATGCAACAGATGGCATCAGCAGGTCAATTTGGGAGTTACTAAATTGAGTACAAAATCTGAGTAAATATGCTACCTATACTGACCTACAAAATAATCAAAATATCAATTAATTGGAAGCAAGCTTACCAAGGATAGAGAAGAATATCATAAAACCAGCTGATATTTGCACTACTCTTCGGCTACCAACACGTGTCAAGGCTAGCAACCCAGCATTTTCACTGCAAAGAAGCATAGTGGTTGCACGATGTTGATACGAATAGTCGTTGTTGCATCAAATGGAAATAAGGTGCATTCCTTAGAGGTAGAAGTATAAATTATATGATGCTTACATCGATACAGAAGATCCATTTCCAGTTCCAAATAGTCCATCCAGAAGGATACCAACACCCTGTAGCAAGAAGAGTAGCATACGCATCGAGTGAGTTCAAAGTTGAGATTGATCTAGTCAAGCTTGGCATGTACCTGCCAACCAACACCACGGCTAAGTACAGAGGGTGGGAGAGGTGTGGCACTTGCAAATCTTGAAACAGCAATGAAGGAACCCGTAGACTACAAACATAAAAGTTAGGAGATTGATTATTCCATCATTTAAGAAGATCAAGTGAGTGCAAATAGAGGGTGGAAAACTGGTACTCCGAAGAGAGGGGGGGGGGGGGGGGGCGAACCTCCACCAGAGCAACAAATGATGCAGCCATCATGGCAAAAGCTTCGCCAGCATCAAAAGTTGGAGCACCCCACTGGAAGGGATATGGTACTCTTATCCTGTCATTATAGTAGAAGAAACGGAGACATTCATGTTACTAAACAGCAAGGTTGGTGCAAATGGAACAAGCATATCTTCAGAAAAACACAACAATACCAGGGGGCACCACCAATTAGTCCAGATCGGTCAGTGCGGCAATGAAACTGGGTCTTCGGTGATACATTCCTGTAAGCTCCTCCAACCGTCAGCAGATATGCATACAGCCACACTATGGGAATAGTGAATAGAACAGCAAACCGGTCGAAGATAGACTTCATCATATGTATAGTATGGGGCAGGTACTGCAAAAATTGAAGGGGGGTGGGGGGCGTAAAAATGCAGCTGGAGCACATTGTTATGCTGGGTAACAAAAGGTTAAAAATATTGAGTGCATATGAATTGTGTCGAACCATTGCGAATATCACCAGGAGGATCAGTTCAGGCAGACCAATCTCAACACATTTAGCAACCTATGTATTTATTGTTCAAACATAAGTATGTATGATTAAACAAGTATCGAGTAGAAACACACTGCTCAGATCTTACCGATGGAAAACCAAGCTCATACAGTCCAAAGCCAACTAACGCTATCAAAGGAGCAGCTGACAGTGGACTGAGATATCTGAAACAAAATCAGTATATTCATGAGATTTGAAAGTTAAAAACGCTATTCCTGCTAGAACATTTTTTGCTTCGGTGCCTCTGAAATAGCAACTGAGTTGAGACATAACAATTACGCATTGTTCATCTTCCTACCTGGCAACATTACGCCAGAGGCCACTGAAGCCCACTATGATCTGTAGTGCAGAAGCAACGATCAAAGCACCTTGTGTTCCACGCATGATTTTGAGGAATTTCTTCAAAAACAAAATCCAGGTGATTAATCAGTCTACATGTAGGAAAAGATTACTGGGAAGCAAGTACAATTATCCTTATTTTTAACATACAGTGTGTGGATCAGGTTCGTTCGTGTAGCGTCCTGCAAGTATGATCGAAATGGTTGGTAGAACAAAGGTGTAAGATCCACCAATCACCGCAGGCAATCGGGTACCAAAGAAACTCTGTAGAAGGGTGTTGATTCCAGCCACAAAGAGCAATGTCTGGATAACAACTGCCTTGTCCTCCTAACAAAGTTAGAAACACAATTAGTCATCAATCGACAGATTGATTCTCAGAAAGAAAAAACAATCAACAGATTCAGTCCAAAGCAACAGAACTTGGTAAACTGGTGTAGCCTTACATTGTTTCCTCCCATTTGTGGAACAAGTGCAGTAGGTATGATAACAGTAGTTCCCAGCATGACCAGATAATGCTGAAAGCCAAGGAGAATGGCCTCCGCTGCATTATGTAAAATTTCATAGTCAAAATTTCAGAACTAAGTTTCTCACTGAGCACATATAAGTTAAAACAGAATATAGTGCAAGTGTATAGATAAACTATTTCTATAGCAAATTTTTCCTGCTTTCTATAGATATACCTCGCAAGGCTAGCAAAAAGATGGAAGTTAATGGAAGCAAAACAAAAATAATAAAATATAATTGCCGATATGACCACATCATCCAGTCAATATTCTGAACAAAAAGGACTTTGTGTTCATCATTTCTCCATCCAGAGCATTCAACCTTACAACTCCTCCCATGTTAACATCACTCCGTTCCATAATGTAGTGCGTGTAGATTTTTTTGAAAAGATAAACTTTGACCAAGTTATTAGAGATAACTATTCATATCTACAGTACAAAATATACAAAGTATAAAATTTCATCTTATAATGAATCTAATGATATAAGTTTGGCATTCTAGATGTAAATGTTCTCCTCCACAAATCAGGTCAAAGTTTGTGATGCTTGACTTTTCAAAAAATCTATATGCACTATAACTCAGGAGTTATGAGCAGGAATTCAAGATAGCAAGACATAAAAGGATTGTAATTAACAAAGACCCCCCCCCCCCCCCCCGCGTACGGAACTCAGGTTAGGAAGGGGTACACATTAAATGCGCAAAGATTAGGATAATAAAAGTGTGATTCTCTTTATTTACAGTGTCAGCCTTACATGTGGATTTGACTCGGTTCAGACACAGACAAGGGACTCAGAAGCAAACAAGAATTCGCTCTTCTACAAAATGGATCATATTTATTACTGGTACTATTTGTACTGCAAGCGCCCATACACATTGCATTAACCAAAACAAAGCTGCTTGGGAGCAAAGTATCTAAAACAGACAAGGAATGCATGATAATAACACACAAGGTAGAAAATGGAAATGAGAAACCCCTGCCGAGTAACTGGAGAATCAATGCAGCTGAAAGGGACAACGATGGGTGGACATGAACCTCCGGTTTGGAACCACCTACCGACACGGTCAGTGCCTATGATGCATGCACTGGATGCACAGCACGGAACACGCCAACTAAATATAGAAGATAGATTGGCAACAACATATAGTAACCAAAACGAACGCCCGGTGCACGCGGTAAAGCCGAAACGAGTCAACGCGTGAGTTCATATGAAACCAATGTTTAAGTACTGCCCTACAAAATCGTAAAAATAGCACCAGATTTCCTGGAAACTCGTCAGAATCGAAGTCATAATCGAGTTGACACTGACTAAGTCAAGGCGAAAGCGAAGCTGGATCGCAGATTCAGAAACCAGTCCGCCACTTGAGCATCAAAGGCAGTAAAAACACCCAAAAAATCCATCCAAAATCCCCATCTGACAATCATGCAAATTCCTTGTTTGTTGAATGTCGAGTAGCATCAACACGGGTCAAACCTTTGCAGCAGCAGTTACACTAGATAAACTAGGAGGATATTCAACGCAGCACCCCATTAAAGCGCATTAATAAACTACCAGGGGAACAAAACGGAAAAGGCAGCCTGCCTTTTATTTTGGAATATCCGCCGGGAAGCAAAGCTCAGGCAGATCTGGCGGCGGTTCCTCGCCGCGCAACAAGCTGGAGCGAGGCGAAGCATCTAGGAGCCCATTCACCAACCACCGAGGCCACGAACCCACCACCCCCGAAAATGACGGCAGCAACGGCAAAGTTCGTGATACGGCCCGTCGCCATCGCAACCAGAAAACTCTGCCGCCCAAAAACACAAAAACCGCTGGCGCTAGAACCGCCGGCGACGGGCGAACGGGGGAGCATGTGAGGGAGAGGAAGGGAGGGAGAAGGAGCATTTACGCCACGGGGGTGGGCTGGTGATGCAGTAGGAGACCCCGGGCAGCTGGTCCTTGACGGGGTGCGGCGCCAGGTCGTCCTGCTTCTGTCCCCCGCCGCCGCCGCCGCCTCCTCCCCCACCTCCGGCCATCTCTCTCGCGCCCCTCCTCTCCGCCTCAGATCACACGCGCCGACGCGCTCCTCCTCCTCCCGAGCCCTCCCTCGCTCAAACCAGAGCCACAATGCGAGCCGCCGCGGAGTGGTAGTGAGGAGTGGGGGAGTGGCGCGGTAGCGGTACAGCGGCTTCCAGTGGTGGTGGCGGTATGGTATGGTAGTCTAGTACCACTCCCAGGACGCTACCGCTAGCGCTAGCGTGTGGTGCTTGCGCTGGTGCTGGTGGTGGGTCGGAGGCGGAGAGCGCAGAAGCGGTCAAAAAAGCGATTCAGCACGGCGCGCTGCGGTGCAGTGCAGAGGGAGGTGGCAGGCAGGGCAGGAGGAAGCGGTTGTTTTGTTCTGCCCCGCGTCGTCACCCTCTGCTCTGCTCTGCCTTGGGTTTGGCTTGCGGGGGGTGGGAGCGGTTCACGGCACCGCGCACGCCGACGCAGCGGTCCAAAACCGCATTTACGCCCCGCCTTGTCCTGCGCGTGCGACCCCTTGCGCCCCACCGCGAATCTCCCCTGTAGCTCCTGCCTGCCAGTATCCCACTGTAGTAGTAGTACTCCTCTTCTCTCTCTTCCTACTCGGCGCGGCACGGAGCGGGGACGATCTTCTCTCTCTTCCTACTCGGAGCGGCACGGAGCGGGGACGATGCTTCTGCGTGGTTTCTCCGTTGAGAGTTGGCAGTGAAATCGGGCGTGTTTTTGGAGGCAGATAGATTTGGACATTATCACATTTGGGTTCCGTTTCCTCGCCCGGGTTTTGTGGTCGGCGACGTGCCCGGAAACGTGATTCCATCATGGATTGCGCGTGAAGAAAGGGGGCTCTCCCTCCGCCCTGCCTGCCCTGCTAGTCCTACCGCCACAGTGGTTTACCTAGGGGAGCTACAAGGGAAAAGGGAGGGTGAAAGCCGTGTCGACCGGCTGAATTATTGTGCCCGTTTTGGGCGAGGCTAGCAGGAAACGGCTGGCTAGCGGTGCCACCACTCTACAGGAGGAGGGAGGGAGGTGCTCCTATCCTACTCGACTCGGCTCGTACGAGCCGGATGGACGGACGGATGGGCTCCTCCCGCTTCTCACTTTCCCGTGCCCTGCTCCGACCGAGGAGATGTGAAAAGAGAGCAGCAGGCAGGGACGGACGGGCGTAGGACGGTGCTTTTGACTGCCTGTACGCACGCAAAGCAGCGCCGCCGTACGCACCCCCTATCATTGTGCTCCTCCTGCCCTTCCCCATCCCCCGTTTTACTCTGCCGCAGCAGCATTTTCGTTTGCTTTCTCTCTCGCCGGGGCGGTTCTCTCTCTCTAGACGATGATTGGATTAGTCACGGACGCACAGCAATCCAATCCGCAGGACAGCCCCACGGCACGGTACGTACTAGTACATTATTCCCGGCCCTCTTATTTATTCCTGAAACACCGTCGTGCAAATCTAATCTAATCTACAGGGAGCACATGCCGCTGCTGCCGCCGCCTGCTGGCAATCATCCAACTACAGCTCTACTGCTGTACTATACTTACCGTGAGCAAAGTGCATGTGATGGATACTTGACCATCCCCCTATGGCCGTTAACCCCGAGTACTCCCGTTAACCCCGAGTACTCCTACCTTGCACTGAGGTTTTTCCCAGCAAAAGAAGAAGCGCTGCTGGGGTTTAGCAGGAGGAGTACTCCTACCACAGGGTGGGTATTGATTGATTAGGGGAAAGTGTGCATGGAGATCTCGGCCGTGCAATGATTCACTTGAAGCGATCAATGAAGGGTTGGCGGCAGCTTGGCATGTGTAGGAGGGAGGAGTTACTTGATGATGAGTAGGCAGCGCAGTAGTAGTACAGGGGAAGGAAGCAAAATGGGACAAGCGAGGGATACCCGACTGCTCACAACCTGAAGAAGTAAATGCAACGGCCGGAGTGAAGGATGTCACGCCAAAACTCTCTGCGTTCATGTCAGTTTTGTTTATTACGGAATTGATTACGGAGCGTGATAAACGCGCAAGGTGGTCAAACGTTATTGCCGGTACAACAAGTACTGCCACCCCGTGCTTGCGCAAAGCCGATTTTAGGGCTGTGCACGCAGCAAAGGTGTCGGGAGTAAAAGCACGGCTGGGCTGTATGCGGATTCCCTCTTTGCGGTGAGGGAATCGAACGGGAGCCGTTTGATTGAAAATTGACGGCGGATCGGCCAAAAGACTGTGGTTGTTCAGTGCTAGTACTGGCCTCAACTGGAGGAGCCGTGCACGAATTCCCTTCGGGTACCTGTTGCTCGACAGGGCGTGTGCAAATAATCCTTTGTTTTTATGCAGATAGATGAGCTAGGTTTGGCAACTCTCACCCTGATTGTATTCACTGTGTGGGCGTGCTTATATACATGCACGAGAGAGTACAAGAGGGAGGGAGAGAGATTACAGCGGCACGATGGCCATGATCAGCTATACGTGCGGAACAAACGCGTACATGCAGTTGGCGATCCTAGAGACCAGGACGTGGAGAGTTATCCTCCTGTACGTGACGTGGCTCGTGGCGTGTTCCAACACCCCCCCCCCCCCCTCCCCCCAGCCACAACGTGGGGTTCGCGAACGTTGAGGCTGGAACGGAAGTCGTGGAAGACGGTCGTCGGCGGTCCCTTGGTGAAGATGTTGGCGAACTGGGAGCTCGTCGGAACGTGCAGGACGCGTATCTCGCCGAGTGCAACACGCTCACGCACTAAGTGAAGATCGATCTCGATATGCTTTGTGCGTTGGTGCTGCACCGGGTTGCTGGACATGTAGACCGCGCTCACGTTGTCGCAATAGACCACCGTGGCACGCGACGGAGTATGATGAAGCTCGCGGAGAAGTTGACGAAGCCAGACGGACTCGGCGACGGCGTGAGCGACCGCTTGGTACTCAGCCTCTGCACTGGAGCAGGAGACGGTGTGCTGTCGCTTCGACGACCAGGTGACGAGGTTAGGCCCGAGAAACACGCAGTAGCCGGAGGTGGACTTGCGTGTGTCCGGACACCCGACCCAGTCGGCGTCGGAGTAGCCACCAGCTCAGTGGTGGCGGCGCGATGAAGCTGGAGGCCGAGGTGCGTCGTGCCGCGAAGATACCGAAGGATCCGTTTGATGAGCTGGAAGTGGCAGTCGTGAGGTGCGTGCATGAAGAGGCAACACTGCTGGACGGCGTAGGAGAGGTCAGGGCGGGTCAGCGTAAGGTACTGAAGCGCCCCGGCCAGACTGCGGTAGAGCGAGGGGTCGTGGAAGAGCTCCCCGGTGCCGGTGGAGAGCTTGGCGAGAGTGTCGACCGACGTAGAGATCGGCTTGCAGTTCAGCATGCTGGCCCGATCAAGGATCTCGAGGGCATACTGCTCTTGGGAGAGAAACAACCCGCGGTCGGTGGTGGTGATGTTGATCCCCAAGAAGTGACGATGAGCACCGAGATCCGCCATGGCAAACTCGCGGTGTAAGGCCCGAATGATGGAGTCGAGGGCAACACTCGAGTTGGCTGTGAGGATGATATCATCCACATACAACAGCAGGTAGGCGAGCTGACCCCCGCGTAGCAGGATGAAGAGCGACGAGTCAGCCCGCGAGTCGATGAAGCCAAGCATGCGGAGGTAGGCGGTGAAGCGGGCGAACCATGCGCGCGACGCTTGTTTGAGACCGTATAAGGAATGGTTCAAGCGTCACACGTGGGATGGCGATGTAGAGTCGACGAAGCCGGATGGTTGGTGACTGTACACGGTTTCGGCGAGGTGGCCGTGGAGGAAAGCGTTCTTCACGTCGAGTTGATGGATAGGCCACGACTGCCCCGCAGCAACGCTCAAGACGGTGCAGATGGTGGCCGGTTTAATAACCGGACTGAAGGTCTCGCCGTAGTCCACGCCGGCCTGCTGAGTGAAACCGCGGAGTACCCACCGCGCTTTGTACCGGGAAAGCGAGCCATCGCGGTTGAACTTGTGCCGGAAGATCCATTTGCCCGTAACAACATTGGCACCTGCAGGACAAGACACTAGACATCGAGTTTTATTCCGCGTCAGTGCATTAAACTCTTCGAGCATAGCGTTGTACCAGTTAGGGTCTTTGAGAGCCGCTCGGTATGAAGAAGGTATGGGATGGATCGCAGGAGAGGATGCGTGGAGGGAGATGATCGTTTTTGGTTGGGAGAAGCCGGTTTTGCTGCGGGTGCGCATGCCATGCAGGTTAGTTGGTAGCTGGATAGCGACGGCGCGCGGGGGTAGGGGAATGGCGGGTGGCGCGGAAGAGTCAGCTGGCGCAGCTGGGTGGCTGGGGATTGGTGAGGAGGACGCACAGGTGGGGTCTGGGGGCGTCGTGATTGGCGCGGAGGGCGCGGGGGTGGAGGGGTAGACACAGCGGGGCTGCTGGCTGTGGGCGGGGTAGGCGCATGGCGTACGTGTTGGGGAACGTTGCAGAAAATTAAAATTTTTCCTACGGTTTCACCAAGATCCATCTATGAGTTCATCTAAGAAACGAGTCAAGGGAGAGAGTTTGCATCTACATACCACTTGTAGATCGCGTGCGGAAGCTTGCAAGGTGATGATGGAGTCGTACTCGACGTGATTCGAATCACCGATGACCAAGTGCTGAACGGACAACACCTCCGCGTTCAACACACGTACGGGACGGGAGACGTCTCCTCCTTCTTGATCCAGCAAGGGGGAAGGAGAGGTTGAGGAAGACAGCTCCACCGGTAGCACGACGGCGTGGTGATGGTGGAGAGGCAGTACTCCGACAGGGCTTCGCCAAGCACACAACGGAGGAGGAGAGGTGTTGGGGAGGGGAGGGCTGCGCCTTGGAGGGTGGTCCAGCTGCCCTCCCCTCACCCCTCTATTTATAGGGGGAAGGGAGAAGGGGGCCGGCCCCCCTAGAACCCATCTAGGGGGGTGCGGCGGCCAAGGGGAGAGGGGGAGAGGGTGGCTTGCCCCCCAAGCCAAGGGGGCGCCCCCTCTAGGGTTCCCCCCTCAACCCTAGGCGCAAGGGCCCAAGGGAGGGGGTGCGCCCAGCCCACCAGGGGCTGGCTCCCTGCCCCACGCAGCCCATGTGGCCCCCCGAGAGGGGTGGCCCCTCCCAGTGGACCCCCGGAACCCTTCCGGTGGCCCCGGTACAATACCGGTATGACCCCGAAACTTCCCGGTGCCCGTTTGACAACTTCCCATATATAAATCTTTACCTCCGGACCCTTCCGGAGCTCCTCGTGACGTCCAGGATCCCATCCGGGACTCCGAACAACATTCGGTAGTCACATACTAGTCTTCCTAATAACCCTAGCGTCACCGAACCTTAAGTGTGTAGACCCTACGGGTTCGGGAGACATGCAGACATGACCGAGACGCTCTCAGGTCAATAACCAACAGCAGGATCTGGATACCCATGATGGCTCCCACATGCTCCTCGATGTTGTCATCGGATGAACCACGATGTCGAGGATTCGATCAAACCCTGTATACAATTCCCTTTGTCAATCGGTACGTTACTTGCCCGAGACTCGATCGTCGGTATCCCAATACCTTGTTCAGTCTCGTTACCGGCAAGTCACTTTACTCGTACCGTAATGCATGATCCCGTGTCCAACACCTTGGTCACATTGAGCTCATTATGATGATGCATTACCGAGTGGGCCCAGAGATACCTCTCCGTCATATGGAGTGACAAATCCCAGTCTCGATCCGTGTCAACCCAACAGATACTTTCGGAGATACCTGTAATGCACCTTTATAGTCACCCAGTTACGTTGTGACGTTTGATACACCCAAGGCACTCTTACGGTATCCGGGAGTTACACGATCTCATGGTCGAAGGAAGAGATACTTGACATTGGCAAAGCTCTGGCAAAACGAACTACACGATCTTTTATGCTATGCTTAGGATTGGGTCTTGTCCATCACATCATTCTCCTAATGATGTGATCCCATTATCAACGATATCCAATGTCCATAGTCAGGAAACCATGACTATCTGTTGATCACAACGAGCTAGTCAACTAGAGGCTCACCAGGGACATATTGTGGTCTAAGTATTCACACGTGTATTACGATTTCCGGATAATACAGTTATAGCATGAATAAAAGACATTTATCATGAACATTGAAATATAATAATACTTTTATTATTGCCTCTAGGGCATATTTCCAACAGTCTCCCACTTGCACTAGAGTCACCAATCTAGTTACATTGTGATGAATCGAACACCCATAGAGTTCTGGTGTTGATCATGTTTTGCACGCGAGAGAGGTTTAGTCAGCGGATCTGCGACATTCAGATCCGTGTGCACTTTGCAAATCTCTATGTCTCCATCTTGAACATTTTCACGGATGGAGTTGAAACGACGCTTGATGTGCCTGGTCTTCTTGTGAAACCTGGGCTCCTTGGCGAGGGCAATAGCTCCAGTGTTGTCACAGAAGAGTTTGATCGGCCCCGACGCATTGGGTATGACTCCTAGGTCGGTGATGAACTCCTTCACCCAAATCGCTTCATGCGCTGCCTCCGAGGCTGCCATGTACTCCGCTTCACACGTAGATCCCGCCACGACGCTCTGCTTGCAGCTGCACCAGCTTACTGCTCCACCATTCAACATATACACGTATCCGGTTTGTGACTTAGAGTCATCCAGATCTGAGTCGAAGCTAGCTTTGACGTAACCCTTTACGACGAGCTCTTCGTCTCCTCCATAAACGAGAAACATGTCCTTCGTCCTTTTCAGGTACTTCAGGATATTCTTGACCGCTGTCCAGTGTTCCTTGCCGGGATTACTTTGGTATCTTGCTACCAAACTTACGGCAAGGTTTACATCGGGTCTGGTACACAGCATGGCATACATAATAGATCCTATGGCTGAAGCATAGGGGATGACACTCATCTCTTCTTTATCTTTTGCCGTGGTCGGTGACTGAGCCGAGCTCAGTCTCACACCTTGTAACATAGGCAAGAACCCCTTCTTGGACTGATCCATTTTGAACCTCTTCAAAATCTTATCAAGGTATGTGCTTTGTGAAAGACCTATGAGGCGTCTCGATCTATCTCTATAGATCTTGATGCCTAATATATAAGCAGCTTCTCCAAGGTCCTTCATTGAAAAACACTTATTCAAGTAGGCCTTAATGCTGTCCAGAAATTCTATATTATTTCCCATCAAGAGTATGTCATCTACATATAATATGAGAAATGCTACAGAGCTCCCACTCACTTTCTTGTAAACGCAGGCTTCTCCATAAGTCTGCATAAACCCAAACGCTTTGATCATCTCATCAAAGCGAATGTTCCAACTCCGAGATGCTTGCACCAGTCCATAAATGGATCGCTGGAGCTTGCATACTTTGTTAGCGTTCCGAGGATTGACAAAACCTTCCGGCTGCATCATATACAGTTCTTCCTTAAGATGCCCGTTAAGGAATGCTGTTTTGACGTCCATCTGCCATATCTCATAATCATAGTATGCGGCAATTGCTAACATGATTCGGACGGACTTCAGCTTCGCTACGGGAGAGAAAGTCTCGTCGTAGTCAATCCCTTGAACTTGTCGATAACCCTTAGCGACAAGTCGAGCCTTATAGATTGTAACATTACCATCCGCGTCCGTCTTCTTCTTAAAAATCCATTTGTTTTCTATCGCTCGCCGATCATCGGGCAAGTCTGTCAAAGTCCATACTTTGTTTTCATACATGGATTCTATCTCGGATTTCATGGCTTCAAGCCATTTGTTGGAATCCGGGCCCGCCATCGCTTCTTCATAGTTCGAAGGTTCATTGTTGTCTAACAACATGATTTCCAGGACAGGGTTGCCGTACCACTCTGGTGCGGAACGTGTCCTTGTGGACCTACGAAGTTCAGTAGTAACTTGATCCGAAGTACCTTGATCATCATCATTGTTTTCCTCTTCAGTTGGTGTGGGCATCACAGGAACGGTTTCCTGCGCTGCACCACTTTCCCGCTCAAGAGGTAGTACTTCATCGAGTTCTACTTTCCTCCCACTTACTTCTTTCGAGAGAAACTCTTTTTCCAGAAAGCATCCGTTCTTGGCAACAAAGATCTTGCCTTCGGATCTTAAGTAGAAGGTATACCCGACAGTTTCCTTAGGGTATCCTATGAATACGCATTTTTCCGACTTGGGTTCGAGCTTTTCAGGTTGAAGTTTCTTGACATAAGCATCGCATCCCCAAACTTTTAGAAATGACAGCTTAGGTTTCTTTCCAAACCATAATTCATACGGTGTCGTCTCAACGGATTTAGACGGTGCCCTATTTAAAGTGAATGTAGCTGTCTCTAGAGCGTATCCCCAAAATGATAGCGGTAAATCGATAAGAGACATCATAGACCGCACCATATCCAATAGAGTGCGATTACGACGTTCGGACACACCGTTTCGCTGAGGTGTTCCAGGCGGCGTGAGTTGTGAAACGATTCCACATTTCCTTAAGTGTGTACCAAATTCGTGACTTAAGTATTCTCCTCCATGATCTGATCGTAAGAATTTTATCTTTCGGTCACGTTGATTCTCTACCTCATTCTGAAATTCTTTGAACTTTTCAAAGGTCTCAGACTTGTGTTTCATTAAGTAGACATACCCATATCTACTCAAGTCATCAGTGAGAGTGAGAACATAACGATATCCTCCGCGGGCCTCAACGCTCATTGGACCGCACACATCGGTATGTATGATTTCCAACAAGTTGGTTGCTCGCTCCATTGTTCCGAAGAACGGAGTCTTGGTCATTTTTCCCAAGAGGCATGGTTCGCACATGTCAAACGATTCATAATCAAGAGACTCTAAAAGTCCATCGGCATGGAGCTTCTTCATGCGCTTGACACCAATGTGACCAATGCGGCAGTGCCACAAGTATGTGGGACTATCGTTATCAACTTTAAATCTTTTGGCATCTACACTATGAACATGTGTAATATTACGCTCGAGATTCATTGAGAATAAACCATTGACCATCGGAGCATGACCATAAAACATATCTCTCATATAAATCGAATAACCATTATTCTCAGACTTAAATGAGTAGCCATCTCGTATTAAACGAGATCCAGATACAATGTTCATGCTCAAACTTGGCACTAAATAACAATTATTAAGGTTCAAAACTAATCCCGTAGGTAAATGTAGAGGCAGCGTGCCGACGGCGATCACATCGACTCTGGAACCATTCCCGACGCGCATCGTCACCTCGTCCTTCGCCAGTCTCCGTTTATTCCGCAGCTCCTGCTGTGAGTTACAAATATGAGCAACGGCACCGGTATCAAATACCCAGGAGTTACTACGAGTACTGGTAAGGTACACATCAATTACATGTATATCAAATATACCTTTGGTTTTGCCGGCCTTCTTATCTGCTAAGTATTTGGGGCAGTTCCGCTTCCAGTGACCCTTCCCCTTGCAATAAAAGCACTCGGTCTCAGGCTTAGGTCCATTCTTTGACTTCTTCCCAGTAACTGGCTTACCAGGCGCGGCAACCTCCTTGCCGTCCTTTTTGAAGTTCTTCTTACCCTTGCCCTTCTTGAACTTAGTGGTCTTATTGACCATCAACACTTGATGTTCTTTCTTGATTTCAGCCTTTGCTGACTTCAGCATCGAGAACACTTCAGGAATGGTCTTTTCCATCCCCTGCATGTTGTAGTTCATCACAAAGCTCTTGTAGCTTGGTGGGAGCGACTGGAGGATTCTGTCAATGACCGCCTCATCTGGGAGGTTAATGTTCAGCTGGGTCATACGGTTGTGCAACCCAGACATCTTCAGGATGTGCTCACTGATAGAACTGTTTTCCTCCATCTTACAACTGTAGAACTTGTCGGAGACATCATATCTCTCGACCCGGGCATGAGCTTGGAAAACTAGTTTCAGCTCTTCGAACATCTCATATGCTCCGTGATGCTCAAAACGCTTTTGGAGCCCCGGTTCTAAGCTGTAAAGCATGCCGCACTGAACGAGGGAGTAATCATCAGCACGAGACTGCCAAGCATTCATAATGTCTTGGTTCTCTGGGACGGGAGCGTCACCTAGCGGTCCTTCTAGGACATATTGTTTCCTGGCAGCTATGAGGATGATCCTCAGGTTCCGGACCCAGTCCGTATAGTTGCTGCCATCATCTTTCAGCTTGGTTTTCTCTAGGAACGCGTTGAAGTTCATGTTGACATGAGCGTTGGCCATTGATCTACAAGACATATTTGCAAAGGTTTTAGACTAAGTTCATGATAATTAAGTTCTAATCAAATTATGAACTCCCACTCAGATTAGACATCCCTTTAGTCATCTAAGTGTTACACGATCCGAGTCGACTAGCCCGTGTCCGATCATCACGTGAGACGGACTAGTCATCGTCGGTGAACATTCTCATGTTGATCGTATCTTCCATACGATTCGTGTTCGACCTTTCGGTCTCCGTGTTCCGAGGCCATGTCTGCACATGCTAGGCTCGTCAAGTTAACCCTAAGTGTTTTCGCTGTGTAAAACTGTCTTACACCCGTTGTATGTGAACGTAAGAATCCATCACACCCGATCATCACGTGGTGCTTAGAAGCGACGAACTGTAGCAACGGTGCACAGTTAGGGGAGAACACTTCTTGAAATTTTTGTAAGGGATCATCTTATTTACTACCGTCGTCCTAAGTAAACAAGATGCATAAACATAATAAACATCACATGCAATTATATAGTTGTGACATGATATGGCCAATATCATATAGCTCCATTGATCTTCATCTTCGGGGCTCCATGATCATCTTGTCACCGGCTTGACACCATGATCTCCATCATCATGATCTCCATCATCGTGTCTTCATGAAGTTGTCACGCCAACGACTACTTCTACTTCTATGACTAACGTTTAGCAATAAAGTAAAGTAGTTTACATGGCGTTGTTCAATGACACGCAGGTCATACAAAAAATAAAGACAACTCCTATGGCTCCTGCCGGTTGTCATACTCATCGACATGCAAGTCGTGAATCCTATTACAAAGAACATGATCTCATACATCACAATTCATCATTCATCACAACTTCTGGCCATATCACATCACATGATCAATCGCTGCAAAAACAAGTTAGACGTCCTCTAATTGTTGTTGCATCTTTTACGTGGCTGCAATTGGGTTCTAGCAAGAACGTTTTCTTACCTACGAATCACCACAACGTGATTTTGTCAACTTCTATTTATCCTTCATAAGGGCCCTGTTCATCGATTCCGCTCCAACTAAAGTGGGAGAGACAGACACCCGCCAGCCACCTTATGCAACTAGTGCATATCAGTCGGTGGAACCGGTCTCACGTAAGCGTACGTGTAAGGTTGGTCCGGGCCGCTTCATCCCACAATACCGTTGAGCAAGAAAATACTAGTAGAGGCAAGTAAGATGACAAAATCCACGCCCACAACAAAATTGTGTTCTACTCGTGCAAAGAGAACTAGGCATAGACCTAGCCCTGATACCACTGTTGGGGAACGTTGCAGAAAATTAAAAAATTTCCTACGGTTTCACCAAGATCCATCTATGAGTTCATCTAAGCAACGAGTCAAGGGAGAGAGTTTGCATCTACATACCACTTGTAGATCGCGTGCGGAAGCTTGCAAGGTGATGATGGAGTCGTACTCGACGTGATTCGAATCACCGATGACCAATTGCTGAACGGACAGCACCTCCGCGTTCAACACACGTACGGGACGGGAGACGTCTCCTCCTTCTTGATCCAGCAAGGGGGAAGGAGAGGTTGAGGAAGACAGCTCCACCGGCAGCACGACGGCGTGGTGATGGTGGAGAGGCAGTACTCCGACAGGGCTTCGCCAAGCACACAACGGAGGAGGAGAGGTGTTGGGGAGGGGAGGGCTGTGCCTTGGAGGGTGGTCCGGCTGCCCTCCCCTCACCCCTCTATTTATAGGGGGAAGGGAGAAGGGGGCCGGCCCCCTAGAACCCATCTAGGGGGGTGCGGCGGCCAAGGGGAGAGGGGGAGAGGGTGGCTTGCCCCCCAAGCCAAGGGGGCGCCCCCTCTAGGGTTCCCCCCTCAACCCTAGGCGCAAGGGCCCAAGGGAGGGGGTGCGCCCAGCCCACCAGGGGCTGGCTCCCTGCCCCACGCAGCCCATGTGGCCCCCCGGGAGGGGTGGCCCCTCCCGGTGGACCCCCGGAACCCTTCCGGTGGCCCCGGTACAATACCGGTATGACCCCGAAACTTCCCGGTGCCCGTTTGACAACTTCCCATATATAAATCTTTACCTCCGGACCCTTCCGGAGCTCCTCGTGACGTCCAGGATCCCATCCGGGACTCCGAACAACATTCGGTAGTCACATACTAGTCTTCCTAATAACCCTAGCGTCACCGAACCTTAAGTGTGTAGACCCTACGGGTTCGGGAGACATGCAGACATGACCGAGACGCTCTCAGGTCAATAACCAACAGCGGGATCTGGATACCCATGATGGCTCCCACATGCTCCTCGATGTTGTCATCGGATGAACCACGATGTCGAGGATTCGATCAAACCCTGTATACAATTCCCTTTGTCAATCGGTACGTTACTTGCCCGAGACTCGATCGTCGGTATCCCAATACCTTGTTCAGTCTCGTTACCGGCAAGTCACTTTACTCGTACCGTAATGCATGATCCCGTGTCCAACACCTTGGTCACATTGAGCTCATTATGATGATGCATTACCGAGTGGGCCCAGAGATACCTCTCCGTCATACGGAGTGACAAATCCCAGTCTCGATCCGTGTCAACCCAACAGATACTTTCGGAGATACCTGTAATGCACCTTTATAGTCACCCAGTTACGTTGTGACGTTTGATACACCCAAGGCACTCTTACGGTATCCGGGAGTTACACGATCTCATGGTCGAAGGAAGAGATACTTGACATTGGCAAAGCTCTAGCAAAACGAACTACACGATCTTTTATGCTATGCTTAGGATTGGGTCTTGTCCATCACATCATTCTCCTAATGATGTGATCCCGTTATCAACGACATCCAATGTCCATAGTCAGGAAACCATGACTATCTGTTGATCACAACGAGCTAGTCAACTAGAGGCTCACCAGGGACATATTGTGGTCTAAGTATTCACACGTGTATTACGATTTCCGGATAATACAGTTATAGCATGAATAAAAGACATTTATCATGAACATTGAAATATAATAATACTTTTATTATTGCCTCTAGGGCATATTTCCAACAGTCTCCCACTTGCACTAGAGTCACCAATCTAGTTACATTGTGATGAATCGAACACCCATAGAGTTCTGGTGTTGATCATGTTTTGCACGCGAGAGAGGTTTAGTCAGCGGATCTGCGACATTCAGATCCGTGTGCACTTTGCAAATCTCTATGTCTCCATCTTGAACATTTTCACAGATGGAGTTGAAACGACGCTTGATGTGCCTGGTCTTCTTGTGAAACCTGGGCTCCTTGGTGAGGGCAATAGCTCCAGTGTTGTCACAAAAGAGTTTGATCGGCCCCGACGCATTGGGTATGACTCCTAGGTCGGTGATGAACTCCTTCACCCAAATCGCTTCATGCGCTGCCTCCGAGGCTGCCATGTACTCCGCTTCACACGTAGATCCCGCCACGACGCTCTGCTTGCAGCTGCACCAGCTTACTGCTCCACCATTCAACATATACACGTATCCGGTTTGTGACTTAGAGTCATCCAGATCTGAGTCGAAGCTAGCGTCGACGTAACCCTTTACGACGAGCTCTTCGTCTCCTCCATAAACGAGAAACATGTCCTTCGTCCTTTTCAGGTACTTCAGGATATTCTTGACCGCTGTCCAGTGTTCCTTGCCGGGATTACTTTGGTATCTTGCTACCAAACTTACGGCAAGGTTTACATCGGGTCTGGTACACAGCATGGCATACATAATAGATCCTATGGCTGAAGCATAGGGGATGACACTCATCTCTTCTTTATCTTTTGCCGTGGTCGGTGACTGAGCCGAGCTCAGTCTCACACCTTGTAACATAGGCAAGAACCCCTTCTTGGACTGATCCATTTTGAACCTCTTCAAAATCTTATCAAGGTATGTGCTTTGTGAAAGACCTATGAGGCGTCTCGATCTATCTCTATAGATCTTGATGCCTAATATATAAGCAGCTTCTTCAAGGTCCTTCATTGAAAAACACTTATTCAAGTAGGCCTTAATGCTGTCCAGAAATTCTATATTATTTCCCATCAAGAGTATGTCATCTACATATAATATGAGAAATGCTACAGAGCTCCCACTCACTTTCTTGTAAACGCAGGCTTCTCCATAAGTCTGCATAAACCCAAACGCTTTGATCATCTCATCAAAGCGAATGTTCCAACTCCGAGATGCTTGCACCAGTCCATAAATGGATCGCTGGAGCTTGCATACTTTGTTAGCGTTCCGAGGATCGACAAAACCTTCCGGCTGCATCATATACAGTTCTTCCTTAAGATGCCTGTTAAGGAATGCTGTTTTGATGTCCATCTGCCATATCTCATAATCATAGTATGCGGCAATTGCTAACATGATTCAGACGGACTTCAGCTTCGCTACGGGAGAGAAAGTCTCGTCATAGTCAATCCCTTGAACTTGTCGATAACCCTTAGCGACAAGTCGAGCCTTATAGATTGTAACATTACCATCCGCGTCCGTCTTCTTCTTAAAAATCCATTTGTTTTCTATCGCTCGCCGGGGCGCAAGGGTGGGACATGGCGTGGGATCCGAGGAGGGGTGGGGCGGGTGGCGCAGTGTGGTTGAGCCGATCCGCGCGGATCCCGCGGAGGATCGCGGGTGGGGCTGGTACGAGGTAGGTACGGCGCGGGGCTCGGGAAGGATTTCCATGCCAGGATTTGCTGCGAAGGGACGAGGTGAGGGCCGAGGTGTGGCAGCAGCTGGGAAATAAGGAAATTGCGTCTCATCGAACGTGACGTGACGAGAAATAATGACCTTGCGGGTAGCGAGATTAAGGCAGCGATAGCCTTTGTGCTCGAGGGGGTAGCCGAGGAATACACAACCGGAGGACCGAGGGGAGAGTTTGTGTGGACTGGTGGCTAAGCTATTAGGAAAACATAGGCACCCCAAAACTCGTAGATGGTCATAGGTCGGGGTTTGGCCTAGGAGACGGCAGTGCGGGGTTCCGGAGTTAATGGTCGTGGAAGGGCGCCAGTTAAGGAGATGGGTTGCTGTATGAAGGGCCTCGACCTAGAATGGTGGTGGGAGATTGGCGTGGAGGAGAAGAACACGAAGGATGTCGTTCGTGGTGCGTATGAGGCGCTCGGCCTTGCCGTTTTGCGCAGATGTATGAGGGCAGGACAATCTAAAGGAAGCGCCATATCTAGAAAGGAGATCGCGGAGAGAGGTGGTAAGGAACTCACCACCGTTGTCACATTGTACGCATTGTATGCGGATGTGAAATTGCGTATAAACGTACATGTGAAAGCGGTGTAAGACATCCGCGGTGTCGGACTTGTGGCGTAGCGGGAAGGTCCAGGAGTAGTGGGTGTAGTCATCGAGTATGGCGAGATAGTATTGAAAACCCAAGAAACTACTAACGGGAGAAGTCCATAAATCACAATGAATCAATTGAAATGGTGCATTAGTTTTTGAATGCGAAGAAGAAAAAGGCAGCCGGGGCTGCTTGCCTAATTGGCACGAGGAACAAACGTGGCTCGTGGCCGTGCCTTTATTACATGATGGAAGGAAATCACGAGCTAAAACAGAAGTAGTCTTGGCGCTCGGGTGTCCCAAACGCTGATGCCAAACGTCACCGACCACCGAGAGAGCTGCTTGGATGTTGGAGCTGTTGAAGAACAAGTACAAGTCGCCGTGGCTACTGGACCTCATGATGATCCGTCGAGTGGCTAGGGCCTTCACGGTAAAACCAAAGGGGTCAAACTCGATACTACAAGAATTATCAATTGTAAAACGACGGACGGGTATTAAGTTTTTGATGATGGTGGGAGAGATGAGAACATCATTGAGGGAGAAGGAAGAAAGAGAGGTTGAGCCGACGACTGTAACAGGGAGACGGGAACCATCGCCAACAACTATGCCCTGAGATTGATGCCAAGACGGAGAGCAAAACTTAGTGAGAAGGTATGTCTTACCAGCCACGTGAGAAGAGGCGCCGGTGTCCAGGAACCAGTCCTGGCTGCCGCCGGCGTTGTGCTGCTGCGTCGACAAGTTCTAGAGGACGGCGTAGAGCTGGTTGTACTGCTCCCACGTGGGCCCGCTGCTTTGTGGTGAAGGAGTGGCGACGGGGTACGCCTGATGGGCGGGTGGTGGCCGCGGCCCGAGGACGCCGGCTGCGTTCGGCGCGGTCCAGGGCGCCCGTGGGTGGTGGAGCGTCGGGGCGGGAATCATGGCGCTGTAGGGGGCGAAGTAGCCCGCCTGGAGCGTCGGGGCGGGCAACTGTGGTCCAACACGGCCGATGGAGGAGCTACCGGCGTTGGAGGAGGAACCGCGACCACGACCACGCCCGCGCCCACGCCCGCGGCCACCTCTGTCGCCAGCACCGGGGGCGTCGGGGTCTTGCCCCGGTCGGAAGAGAGGCGATCGGGGGGTGCAGAGCCACCGCCAGCGCCCGTGGTGATGGTGAGAGCGGTGGCGGTGGCCTCTGGGCGCCCATCCAGATGGGCCCGCTCGTTGAGGGAGATCTCCTCCATGAGGAGCCGAGAGCGGGCCTGGACGAAGCTGGGGAACGGCGACTGCATCGGAAGCAGTGTCACCATGACATGGAATTTGCGGCCGAGTCCGCGGATGAGCTGCAGGGTTAGGGTTTGATCGGAGATGCGCTCACCCACGTCTTCGAGCGCGTCCGCCAGCGTTTTGAGGCGCCGGCTGTACTCAGCGATCGTGAGGTCGCCCTGGACGAGGTTTCGAAACTCGGCTCCGAGGACAACCGCGCGCCCGGGCAGGTTGTCCATGAAGAGGACGTAGAGCTGGGACCAGATGTCGTACGCGGAGCTGTCGGGGGACGCGACCACGTCCATGAGGTCCTCGTCGACCACACCATGCAGCCACAGGACGACGGTGAGGTCGTCGTTGCGCCACACGGCACTCTGCGCGAGCGGCTCGGTGGCGGCGTCGAGGTGGTGCTGCACTTCATGCTTGCAGGCGATAACATAAAAGAGCTGACGCCATCGAGAGTAATTACCGGACTCGAGCTGCAGCTTGGCGGAGAAGTAGTGCGCGACGGAGGGCGGCAGCCCGGCCGTGGAGGAGGGGCCGGCGTCGGAGGAGCCGGGACCGAGGCGAGGGACGATGGCGCCGCCCGCGCCGCCGAGCGCAAGGCGGCGAACGGGAGTGCTACCCGCGGTGCGGAGGATCCCCGCGGCAGGCGGAGGGTTGGGGAGGACCGTGCGCGGGGCCGAGGACGAGGAAGGAGTTGCGGCCATCTCGGGAACGTTGGCCTTGCCGCGGTCGGCGGCAGATGGACGGCGAGGCGCAGGCGGGGCGGAGATCGGGGTCGCGGCGGCCGGTGTGGTGGGCACGACGCGAGCAGGGTTCGGGGCGAAGGGGTTCGACTTCGGGGAGTCGAGATCCGCCGAGCGGGTGCGGCGGAGCAGGTGGTTCATAGCGGAAGCAGAGAGAGGATCGGAAGATGCGTCTGATACCAAGCTAGGTTTGGCAACTCTCACCCTAATTGTATGCACTGTGTGGGCGTGCTTATATACATGCACGAGAGAGAGTACAAGAGGGAGGGAGAGAGATTATAGCGGCACGATGGCCATGATCAGCTATACGTGCGGAACAAACGTGTACATGCAGTTGGCGATCCTAGAGACCAGGACGTGGAGAGTTATCCTCCTGTACGTGACGTGGCTCGTGGCGTGTTCCAACAAGATGTATGCTAGTACTAGTTTTTCATCTTTTCACGAAAACGCATTGCTCCGTGTTTGCTATAGTTAGTTTTTCCTTGAATTTTTGGAAGACACTAACAAGCCTCAAACGAGAAGTAGGACGGCAAGCAAATCGCCTCCAAGAGAGACGTTCAAGTTCGATCAAGCCAATGGTGTGCCATCTAACCTTGCTACCGGCCTACCGCAACCACGATTTTCACTAAATTCTGGAAGAACATTGTTAACACTGACACACTATGAGTTTATCGTGATATAACATTTTAAGCTTGCATCTTATGTACATGAAAGGTTTTGAATTCATGCTCCAACAATTTATCCCAAAGTATGAACTGGTGGAGAGAGACGGACAATATATTTCAACACTGTTCCTCTCGAGTGTTGTATTTTGAGTTAAAATCTTAGCATTACAAAATATATCAGTTTAAAGAATATCAGTTACATGTTTCAATTTGAAATTTTATGGTATGACAAGTGATGTATTATAATTCAAACTTTTGCAGTAGTTTGCTATAGTTAATTGGACCTCAGTTTTTTTTTTTGGAAAAACAAACAAGTCTCAAACAAGGAACAAGACGACAAGCAAATCGCCTCCAAGGAGAGACGTAAGTTCGATCAGCCACCAAAATCTTATCTGAATGTCTAGAAGAACATTGCTAGCGCTGACACAATATGTGTTTATCATGTCTTACATTTTAAGTTTGCATTTTAGTACAACTTTTAGTATTACAAAATATATCAGTTTAAAGAATGTCAGTAACATGTTTTGAATTGAACTTTTATAGCACACCAAGTGATGTGTTTTAATACGAACTTTTATATCTGGTGAACTTTTATAATAGATCCGAGTTTTTTTCATAAGAAAATCATGTTATAATCTCTCTAGAATCAGATGTTTCGACAATCTTAGTAGCTATCATGCGCTTGGTACTATGCATCACCTAAATACGTGCTACAACTAGAACTTCACTCCGTCACTAAGGGTGCCAGTAATGGGGATATCATAAACTAGTATTACCTCTATCAGGAATTATTAGTCCTCATCATATTTTGGTCCAAAGTTTGATCATATATTTGACTAGAAAAATGTTAATGTATGTAACCAAAACTATATTATTGGATGATTCGTATTTGAATGTTGTTTCCAAAGATATTATTTTTACCACATATAACCAATATTTTACTATTTAAGTTTCGGAATCAATAACGTCGCAAGTGGAAGCAGTGGTGCGCTTCCGGAAAAGTAGGATCGCACGAGGCGATCAAAGGAGGCGACGAGGGTTCTCTTGCGTGCCGCCGGTTCCCTTTCTCTCCATCGGCCGTTCCGGCGGCGGGAGGGAGGGGGAACCCCGGGTCCGTCTGTCTAGGATCGAAAGTATGTCTAGAGAGGGGTTGATTAGACTACTTGACCAAATAAAAACCTAGCCTTTTTCTAATTTTAATTCTTGGCAGATTTTAGCAACTTAGCACTAGTCAAACAATCAATCTACACATGCAATTCTAAGAATATAGCAGTGAAATGTAAATCATTGCATATGAAGGTAAAGGGGAGGAGTTTGGAGGGAACAAACGCAATGTTGACACGGAGATTTTTGGCGTGGTTTCGATAGGTGGTGCTATCGTACATCCACGTTGATGGAGACTTCAACCCACGAAGGATAACAGCTGCGCGAGTCCATGGAGGGCTCCACCCACGAAGGGTCCACGAAGAAGCAACCTTGTCTATCCCACCATGGCCATCGCCCATGAAGGACTTGCCTCACTTGGGTAGATCTTCACGAAGTAGGCGATCTTCTTGCCCTTACAAACTCCTTGGTTCAACTCCACAATCTTGACGGAGGCTCCTAAGTGACACCTAACCAATCTAGGAGACACCACTCTCCAAAAGGTAATAAATGGTGTGTTGATGATGAACTCCTTGCTCTTGTGTTTCAAATGATAGTCTCCCCAACACTCAACTCTCTCTCTCAGATTTGGCTATGATGGAAAGATGATTTGAGTGGAAAGCAACTTGGGGAAGGCTAGAGATCAAGATTCTTGTGGTTGGAATGTAATGTCTTGGTCTCAACACATGAGTAGGTGGTTCTCTCTTAGAAAATGAATGTTGGAAGTGTAGGCATGTTCTGATGGCTCTCTCAATGAATGAAGAGTGGGTGGAGGGGTATATACAACCTCCACACAAAACCTAGCCGTTACACACAGATTTCCAAACTTGATGAGACCGAATGGTGAAACTCGGTCAGACCGATCCAGTTCAAAATGTGGACGTTAGGCTTTTTGGTGGGACCGATATGATCAACTCGGTGGGACCGATGTACTAGGGTTAGGGCATAACTTTATCTCGGTGAGACCGATCACATGAACTCGATGTGACCGATTTCAGTAATAGGCAAACATAGATTTGGTTAGCCAAACTCGGTGAGACCGATCGCTCATTTCGGTGAGACTGAAACATTACGAAAAGGAAACAGGGAGTTTGCATTGCGAACTTGGTGGGACCTTTCGCTCATTTCGGTGAGACCAAAACGTTACGAAGGGAAATAGGGAGTTTGCAATCCCATCTCGGTGAGACCGAGATCCCTATCGGTGAAACCGAACTGATTAGGGTTTGTGGCAGTGGCTATGTCAAATGAACTCGGTGGCGCCGGATGGATCAAATCAGTGGGGCCGAGTTAGACTTTTAGGTTTAGGACATATGTGAAAATGAGAAAGTGGCCGAGGGTTTTGGAGCATATCACTAAGCATTTTGAGCAAGTAAGCCATTAAGCAACAACTCATCCCCTTTTAATAGTATTGGCTTTCCTATGGACTCAATGTGATCTTGGATCACTAAAATGAGAATGTAGAGTCTTGAGCTTGTTGCCAATATGTGTCCTTAGCATTTTGAGGGGTCCACATCTCTAGTCCATGCCATGCCAATCATTCAACTTCCTGAAATGATCATCTTGAAAGAGTATTAGTTCAATGAGCTATATGTTCTTAAGAATTACCAAAACCACCCAGGGATTAGTTGCACTTTCAATCTCTCCCTTTTTGGTAATTGATGACAACATATAGATCAAAGCTTCGACAAATGATAATAAGAATGAAATACATCATCGCTTTGAGAAGTATGTAATAAGCAAGAGCTCCCCTAAATTTGTGCATTATTTAAGATATGCTTTTGAATGCAAATGAACAAACAATTAGGATCATGGGTTACTCTTCCACGTCACATACATCTTGGTGGAGCGCTCAAAATGATAGAAAGAGGAACATGCACTCATCACCAAGGCAAAGTGAATGATCATACAAAAGAGATAGAGAATATCATTTGATTCTAGAAACTTTTGTAGTAGTTTGCTCTATGTTTGCTATAGTTAATTGGACCTCAATTTTTTTTGGAAAAAGAAACAAATCTCAAACAAGGAAAAGGACGACAAGCAAATCACCTCCAAGGAGACACGTAAGATCGATCAAGACAATGACACTACCGTAAGCTTGGTAGAGCTACCAGAATCTTACCTAAATTTCTAGAAGAACTTTGCTAGCGCTGACACAATATGTGTTTATCATGCCTTACATTTTAAGTTTGCATTTTAGTACAACTTTTAGTATTACAAAATATATCAGTTTAAAGAATGTCAGTAACATGTTTTGATTTGAACTTTTATAGCACAACAAGTGATGTGTTTTAATACGAACTTTTATAATAGATCTGAGTCTTTTCCATAGGAAAATCATGTTATAATCTCTCTAGAATCAGATGTTTCAACAATCTTAGTAGCTATCATGCGCTCGGCATCATGTTACAACTAGAACTTCACTCCGTCACCAAGGCTGCTAGTAATGGGGAGTATCATAAACTAGTATTACCTCCGTCCGTAATTATTAGTCCTCATCATATTTTGGGTCAAAGTTTGATCATATATTTGACTAGAAAAATGTTAATGTATGTCACCAAAACTTATATTATTGGATTCATATTTGAATGTTGTTTCAAATGATATTATTTTTACCACATATAACCTATATTTTACTATTTAAGTTTATGTTCAACATATGACCCAAAATACGAGGGGGGCTAGTAAATTCGTACGGAGGTAATACTAGTATATAGTAATATACTACTTTCATAGTGCATAGTGTCATAAGTTAGTATTCCCTCATTTTTATTTACTCAATATATTAGCTTTGACTAAGTCAATATTTATTAAATTTGATCAAGTTTATAGAAAAAAATTCTAAACTTTCACAATAACAAATATACATGATACAAAAATATATTCTTTTTTGCGAAAATAGGGAGATTTGTTCCAAAATACTAGTGTCGCAATCAAGAGGCAAACAATCATCAATACACAGGGGTCTGTGGTTGAGCCACACTGTCATGACACAATGAAAGCACAAGTGCTCCCTGGGTGATTTTGGTAATTAATGTCAACATATCTCTTCTTGGACTAATGCTGAAAGAAATATGCCCTAGAGGCAATAATAAAGTTGTTATTTATATTTCCTTATATCATGATAAATGTTTATTATTGATGCTAGAATTGTATTAAACGGAAACTTAGTACATGTGTGAATACATAGACAAACATAATGTCAGTAGAATGCCTCTACTTGACTAGCTCGTTGAATCAAAGATGGTTAAGTTTCCTAGCCATAGACATGCGTTGTCATTTGATTAACAGGATCACATCATAAGAGAATGATGTCATTGACTTGACCCATTTCGTTAGCTTAACACTTGATCGTTTAGTTTGTTGCTATTGCTTTCTTCATGACTTATACATGTTCCTATGACTATGAGATTATGCAACTCCCGAATACCGGAGGAACACTTTCTGTGCTACCAAACGTCACAACATAACTGGGTGATTATAAAGATGCTCTACAGATGTCTCCAATGGTACTTGTTGAGTTGGCATAGATCGAGATTAGGATTTGTCACTCCGATTGTCGGAGAGGTATCTCTGGGCCCTCTCGGTAATGCACATCACTATAAGCCTTGCAAGCAATGTGACTAAGGAGTTAGTTAAGGGATGATGCATTACGGAATGAGTAAAGAGACTTGCCGGTAATGAGATTGAACTAGGTATGGTGATACCGACGATCGAATCTCGGGCAAGTAACATACCGATGACAAAGGGAACAACGTATGTTGTTATGCGGTTTGACCGATAAAGATCTTCGTAGAATATGTAGGAGCCAATATGAGCATCCAGGTTCCGCTATTGGTTATTGACCGGAGACGTGTCTCGGTCATGTCTACATAGTTCTCGAACCCGTAGGGTCCGCACGCTTAACGTTCGGTGACGATTTATATTATGAGTTATGTGATTTGATGAACGAAGTTTGTTCGGAGCCCCGGATGAGATCGGGGACATGACGAGGAGTCTCGAAATGATCGAGCCGTAAAGATCAATATATTGGAAGGCTATATACGGACATCGGAAAGGTTCCGAGTGATTCGGGTATTTTTCGGAGTACCAAAGAGTTACGGGAATTCATATCGGGCCTTAATGGGCCATACGGGAAAGGAGAGAAAAGGCCTCAAGGGTGGTCGCGCCCCTCCCCATGGACTGGTCCGAATTGGACTAGGGAGGGGGGGCACCCCCTTCCTTCCTTCTCCTTCTCCCTTCCCCTTTTCCTACTCCATGTGGGAGGTGGAATCCTACTAGGACTAGGGAGTCCTAGTAGGACTCCACACTTTGGGTGCACCCTATGAGGGCCGGCCGCCTCCTTCCTCCCTCCTTTATATACATGGGCAAGGGGGCACCCTAGGAGACACAAGTTGATCATTGATCTATTAGCCGTGTGCGGTGCCCTCCTCCATCATAATCCACCTCGGTCATATCATAGCGGTGCTTAGGTGAAGCCCTGTGTCGGTAGCTTCATCAACACCGTCATCATGCCGTCGTGCTGACAGAACTCTCCCTCTAAGCTCTACAAGATCGTGAGTTCGTGGGATGTCACCGAGCTGAACGTGTGCAGATCGCGAAGGTGATGTACATTTGGTACTAGGATCGGTCGATCGTGAAGACGTACGACTACATCAACCGCGTTGTCATAACACTTCCACTTACGGTCTACGAGGGTACGTGGACGACACTCTTCCCTCTCGTTGCTATGCATCACCATGATCTTGCGTGTTCGTAGGATTTTTTTTGAAATTACTACGTTCCCAACAGTGGCATCAGAGCTAGGTTTATGCGTAGATGTTATATGCACGAGTAAAACACAAGTGAGTTGTGGGCGATACTAGTCATACTGCTTACCAGCATGTCATACTTTGATTCAGCGGTATTGTTGGATGAAGCGGTCCGGACTGACATCACGCGTACACTTACGCGAGACTAGTTCTACCGATGTGCTTCGCACACGGGTGGCTGGCGGGTGCCAGTTTCTCCAACTTTAGTTGAATCGAGTGTGGCTATGCCTGGTCCTTGTGAAGGTTAAAGCAGCACATACTTGACGAAATATCGTTGTGGTTTTGATGCATAGGTAAGAACGGTTCTTGCTTAGCCCATAGCGGCCACGTAAAACTTGCAACAACAAAGTAGAGGACGTCTAACTTGTTTTTGCAGGGCATGTTGTGATGTGATACTATCAAGACATGATGCTATATTTTATTGTATGAGATGTTCATGTTTTATAACGGAGTTATCGGCAACTGGCAGGAGCCATATGGTTGTCGCTTTATTGTATGAAATGCAATCGCCATGTAATTGCTTTACTTTATCACTAAGCGGTAGCAATAGTCGTAGAAGCAATAGTTGGCGAGACGACAACGATGCTACGATGAAGATCAAGGTGTCGCGTCGGTGACGATGGTGATCATGATGGTGCTTTGGAGATGGAGATCAAAGGCACAAGATGATGATGGCCATATCATATCACTTATAATGATTGCATGTGATGTTTATCTTTTATGCATCTTATTTTGCTTTGATTGACGGTAGCATTATAAGATGATCACTCACTAAATTTCAAGGTATAAGTGTTCTCCTTGAGTATGCACCGTTGCCAAAGTTTGTCGTGCTGAGACACCACGTGATGATCGGGTGTGATAGGCTCTACGTTCACATACAACGGGTGCAAGCCAGTTTTGCACATGCAGAAATACTCGGGTTAAACTTGACGAGCCTAGCATATGCAGATATGGCCTTGGAACACTGAGACCGAAAGGTCAAGCATAAATCATATAGTAGATATGATCAACATAGTGATGTTCACCATTGAAAACTACTCCATTTCATGTGATGATCGGACATGGTTTAGTTGATTTGGATCACGTGATCACTTAAATGATTAGAGGGATGTCTATCTAAGTGGGAGTTCTTAAGTAATTTGATTAATTGAACTTTAATTTATCATGAACTTAGTACCTGATAGTATTTTGCTTGTCTATGTTGTTGTAGATAGATGTCCCGTGCTATTGTTCCGTTGAATTTTATGTGTTCCTAGAGAAAACTAAGTTGAAAGATGATAGTAGCAATGATGCGGACCGGGTGCGTGATCTGAGATTTATCCTCATTGCTGCACAAAAGAATTATGTCCTTGATGCACCGCTAGGTGACAGACCTATTGCAGGAGCAGATGCAGGCGTATAAACATTTGGATAGCTCAATATGATGACTACTTGATAGTTTAGTGCACCATGCTTAACGGCTTAGAATCGGGACTTCAAAGATGTTTTGAACGTCATGGACCATATGAGATGTTCCAGGAGTTGAAGTTAATATTTAAAGCAAATACCTGAGTTGAGAGATATGAAGTCTCCAACAAGTTCTATAGCTAAAAGATGGAGGAGAATAGCTCAAGCAGTGAGCATGTGTTCAGATTGTCTGGGTACTACAATCGCTTGAATCAAGTGGGAGTTAATCTTCCAAATAAGATAGTATCACGCCCAATATGCGACCCTATCCAAAAGGAACTCGAAGGTCCCACCAAGGATAGACCCACATATTGAAACGCTTTTGCAAGGTGGATATCATTACATCAACATTACATAATAGATGGGGATACATACAAGAGGCATACAATGCCACACGAATACAACATCACAATACATAAGACCACCATCCGACTACGGATGAAACACCAACCGAAACTCAAACGACATCCACCCTGCTAGCCCAGGCTGCCGACCTAGAACCTATCCCCTGATCGAAGAAGAAGCAGAAGAAGTACTCCAAAACAAGCAAACATCGCTCTCGCGTCACGATCATCGCAAAACCTGTACCTGCAACTGTTGTTGTAGTAATCTGTGAGCCACGAGGACTCAGCAATCCCATTACCATGGGTATCAAGACTAGAAAAGCTTAAAGGGGAAGGAAGGGGTAAAGTGGTGAGGTTGCAGCAGCGACTAAGCATATATGGTGGCTAACATACGCAAATAAGAGCGAGAAGAGAGCAAAAGGAACGGTCATGAAGCTAGCAATGATCAAGAAGTGATCCTGAACTCCTACTTACGTCAAACATAACCCAAAGACCGTGTTCACTTTCCGGACTCCGCCGAAAAGAGACCATCACGGCTACACACACAGTTGATGCGTTTTAGTTCGTATCTGGTGTCAAGTTATCTACAACCGGACATTAACAAATTCCCATCTGCCTATAACCGCAGGAACGGCTTTCGAAAGATTATACCCTGCAGGGGTGTCCCATCTTAGCCCATGATAAGCTCTCGCGATCAACGAAGGATATACCTTCTCCCAGGAAGACCCGATCAGACTCGGAATCCCGGTTTACAAGACATTTCAACAATGGTAAAACAAGACCAGCAAAGCCTCCCGCTGTGCTGACAAATCCCGATAGGAGCTGCACATATCTCGTTCTCAGGGCACACCGGATGAGCCAGACATCGGGTTGGCATAGACCCTGGTTGCCCAGGGGGCGCCGGACATCGCTCGGTTTGGACCAACACTTAGACAAGCATTGGCCCAGGGGGAGGGGGCTAAAATAAAGATGACCCTCGAGAGGGTGACTCCCAAGGGAAAAGTAGGTGGTGGTGAGGCAAATGGTAAAAACCAAAGTTGGGCCTTGCTGGGGGAGTTATATTCAAAGCGAACTGTCAAGGGGGTCCCATAAATCACCCAATCGCGTAAGGAACGCAAAATCCGGGAATATAACACCGGTACGAGGGAAACTAGGGCGACAAGAGTGGAACAAAACACCAGGCATAAGTCCGAGTCTTCCACCCTTTACCAAGTATATAGATGCATTAATAATATAAGAGATATTGTGATATCCCAACCAAAATCCTGTCCACCATGGAGCAATCTTCAACTTCACCTGCAACTAGCAACGCTATAAGAGGGCTGAGCAAAGCGGTAACATAGCCAAGCAATGGTTTGCTAGGAAGGGTGTCAAAGGTTGGAGGTTCATGGCAATTTGGGAGGCTTGAAGAGCAAAAGATAGGTAACGCAGTAAAGCGATAGAACGAAGCAACTAGCATAGCAATGATAGTATTGAGATCCAGGGTAGTGGTCATCTTGCCTGAAATCCCGCAAGTAAGAAGAACGAGTCCATGAAGAAGATGAATCCAGGAAGACGAACCAAGCATAGACGAACGAATCCTCACGATCGCAACGGAAACAGGAACTATCGAAAAGAAGCACACAACATAGTAAACACACCACACATAGACAAGACATGATGCACAACCAAGCATGATGCATGACCAGGCTACATGAAGCTACTCATGGCAAGAGATGATGCAAACAAGAGCAACACATCAAGGCAAGTTTAAATGAGGCCGGGAACAACATATAACAATTCCGGTAAGTCCTCATATGCAAATTTCGAAATTGGTCCAGATCTGAATAAACATTATGTTCAAGTTGTTAAATAGCAAGTTAAGATGCACCAAGATGATCTACACGAGAGTCTAGTCAAGTTAAATGTAAACTTCATTTAATTCGGAGCTACGGCCTAGAAGATATGAGCAAAACAAGTTAAACATGGCATTGATGCAAAATGCATACAAACATCAAGCAAACATGTCAAAACATGGATGCAACATGATAATATGAAACTACATGCAAAACTAAGCAAGTTTCATATAGAGCACACTCAAAACGGAGCAACGGTTCAACACACACACTCTATGCAAGTTATAACAACAATCTGCCCAAAATAGCAACTAGGCATCTTGCACGCATCAAAACAACATGCTATAGGACCTCAACAAGAAAACAAAAGGCATGGGAATGATGTAAAGGTAAAGCATAACAAAACATGAACACTGAGCTATCTCCAGAAACTACTAGAACATGATCAAACACACATGGCAAGATTGCAAATAATAACAGTTCAGACTTTGCAGAAAATAACATCAGGTTGCAATGTTTAGAGCTATCAAACAACATGTTACAGGAACTTATCATGGCAAAAACAGGCATGGCATGAATCTACTAATTGCATAGAACAAAAGTCCCTTACTGACCATGAGCCAAAAACGATCAGAAGATATGATGGCACCCATGTAAACATAGCAAGTTATATTACAGATTCGTACATGGCAGGAACAACAATAAGTAGGCATGTAGATATGCTTGTACCACTCACCACAGAGCAATAAATGGCATGGCAAGGCAACCAACAGTAAGAAGGCATGTTTATGAAGCTAAGCATGGCAATAGCAAGTTCATAGGGTACATGTAACACTAGCAACAATCATGGCAACAAATGAACTTAATGTTAACAGGCTGACAGCAACATTACTTAGCAACTTTGGAGCAAGATTACAACAAACTACAGCAGGCTATAAATACAACCAGGGACATGGATGGATAGAGCATGACATGTATAACAAAACACCCTTAGTGAACATCTCCAGATTATGCATAGAATGACTAGTAGCATCAGGTTTACATAGCATCACGAAATAACAGATTCAGCCTAGCAAAACAGCAACATCAAGTACACTACTTAACAAGCTCGATTCACTCACCACAAGTCATTGCATGACAAGATAAGCATAGCATCAGCAAGAAGACATGTTTATGAAACAAACCAAGGCAAGAACAAGTTCATAGCATGCAAGGATCAACTACAACAACCTTGGCAAAATTGAATAACATGTAAACAATCTGCCAAGATGTGACGCCCGGATAATTAGGCTACAGTAATCTCGCGTTAACAATGCCACGTTACCTCGGTTACTGTTGCTAACCTCGTGTTAGTTCAAAACCAATTCAATTCAAATTCAAAATCAATCTAACAATAAAAGTTTTCAAAAATTAAAACAAAAATGTTCGGTGGTTGCCGAATATTACAAAGGTAATTGTAGTGAAGTAAACACATTTTTAGAAAATGCCTAAGTAATTTAAAGTGATTTAAAACAGAAAAGAAAATAAATAAAAGAAGAAAAGAAAAAGGACCCCCCGGGCCAGCCGACCCAACAGGCCGGCCCATTCGGCCACCGGCCCAACCAGGCAAAGGCCCAGCCGGCCACTCCCCCTCCATATCCCCCACCCCGAAACCTTATCCACCCCCACTCCACCGACACTCCCCCCCGCCCCCAAAATATCTCCTCCCTCCTCTGCCCGATTGGATCGAGATCGAGGAGGAGGTCGTCGACGCCGACGCCGGCGCCCGGAGCTCCCCGCCACGGGACTGCTTCGCCCTCCCCCGCCGGACTGCCCCCCTACGCACGTCGTCCCCCTCGTCCCCCTCGATCGTCCCCGAGCCCGCTGCCAGTTTCCCTACCCCCCCGACGTGAGCTCCCTCCTCTCCCCCTTTCCCTCTGTCGCCGGCGCCGTCCGCACCCAGCCGCGGCCCCGCACAGCGGTCGCCACGCCCGACGGCGCGCGCCGTGCGCCCCTCGCGCGTCCGGCCACCGCACTCGCCCCGCGCGACGCGCCATCGTGCGCGAGCACGCGCCCGCCTTCCCTGCGTCGGCCGCGCTCACCGCGACCCAGGGCCGCCCTGGCCACGTCCACCGCTTGCCCTGGCCGCGTACGCACACGCCGGCCGCGTCCATGGAGCGCCCCCCCCCCCCCCCCCCCCCCCCCCCCGCGCTCCCTCTCGTCCTCTCCCCGCGCCCGACCACGCCTCCCGACGCCGTTGGTCACCGCGCCCGGCCCCATGGCGTCCCAGTTCGCCCCTCTCCGCCCTGCACGTCGTCGCCGGCCCCGTCCACCATACCCCCCTCGTCGCCGGCCCGGCCTCCAACCACGGCCCCGCCGTGCCGCTGCTCCGGCCAGGGTCGCCGTGCGCCCGCGCTGCACCCCTGGGGGCTTCGCCCGCATCCACGCCCAGCGCCCGTTCGGGCATGCGCCCGTTCGGGCGACAACCGTCGCCTGCGCCCGAAACCCGCAAGGCCCCCCTGTGGGCCAATGATAGTGGGGGCCCACGCCCAGAACATTAAAAAAAAGAGAAGGAGAATTAAAAATAAAAATAATAAATAAAAATAAAAATTATTTAATAAAATTAATTATTAATTAATTAATTATCTAATGAATTAATTAAGTTAAATTAATCCGGTTTAATTAATTCAATTAACTAGTTAGGTTAATTAAATAGTAATTAAATGAACTAATCTCTAGTTAATCTAAACAGTGTATGACATGTAGGTTCCACTGGACCCACTGGTCAGGTTGACCAAGTCAACTCTGTTGACTGCTGATGTCAGCATGACATCATACTGATGTCATAATTCCATTTTCGAATTAATTTAAATAAATAATTAAATTCCAGGAATTAATAAAATCTTTAGAAAATCATATCTTTTAATCCGTAACTCGGATTAAAATATTTTCAACATGAAAGTTGCTTAGAATGATGAGACGAATCCGGATACGCAGCCCGTTCGTCCGTCACACACCCCTAACATATCAAACTCGCAACTTTCCCCCTCCGGCTCCTCAGCTCGAAAACACGCAACACCGGGAATACTTTCCCGGATGTTTTCCCCCTTCGCTGGCATCACCTCATACTGCGTTAGGACACACCTAGCACCGCTCTTTGTCATGTCTTGCGTCGTCTTGCTTATCTTTGCACTGTATTTATTGTTTCTTCCCCCTCTTCTCTTCGGTAGACTACAAGACCGACGCTGCTGCTGCCTAGTTCGACTACGGAGTTGACGACCCCTCTCTCTTGCTAGAGCAACCAGGCAAGCCCCCCCTTTGATCACCAGATATCGCCTATTCTTCTCTATACTGCTTGCATTAGAGTAGTGTAGCATGTTACTGTTCGGTTACTCCTATTCTGTTGCATAGCCTGTCATTGTTGCTACAGTCATTGATACCTTACCCGCAATCCTAAATGCTTAGTATAGGATGCTAGTTTATCATCATTGGCCCTACATTCTTGTCAGTCTGCCTCGCTATACTATTGGCCCGTGATCACTCGGGAGGTGATAATGGGTATATACTATACATACATACATACTATACAGATGGTGACTAAAGTCGGGTAAGCTCGATGAGTACCCGCAAGTGATTCTGATGAGGGGGCTGAAAGGACAGGTGGCTCCATCCCGGTAGAGGTGGGCCTGGGTTCCCGATGGCCCCCGACTATTACTTTGTGGCGGAGCGACAGGGCAGGTTGAGTCCACCTAGGAGACAGGTGGGCCTGGCCCTGTTCGGCGTTCGCGGATACTTAACACGCTTAACGAGATCTTGGTATTTGATCTGAGTCTGGCCATTTGGTCTATACGCACTAACCATCTACGCGGGAGTAGTTATGGGTATCCGGGCGTCGTGGTATCAGCCGAAGCCTTCGTGACGTCAGCGACTGAGCGGTGCACGCCGGGTTGGACTGCGTTAACGCAACTTCCTTTGTAATGGAGGTTGCTAGGTCTGCTCACCGGCCGCGTACGCAACATGCAGGTGTGCTAAGGGCGATGGGCCCAGACCCCTGTGTGCTTAGGTTTAGACCGGCGTGCTGACCTCTCTGTTGTGCCTAGGTGGGGCTGCGACGTGCTGATCTTCCGAGGCCGGGCATGACCCAGGAAAGTGTGTCCGGCCAAATGGGATCGAGCGTGTTGGGTTATGTGGTGCACCCCTGCAGGGAAGTTAATCTATTCGAATAGCCGTGATCTTCGGTAACAGGATGACTTGGAGTTGTACCTTGACCTTATGACAACTAGAACCGGATACTTAATAAAACACACCCTTCCAAGTTCCACAGACAACCCGGTGATCGCTTTTCCACAGGGCAACGAGGGGAGGATCGCCGGGTAGTATTATGCTATGCGATGCTACTGGAGATGCTACTTGGAGATGCTACTTGGAGGACTTCAATCTACTCTCTTCTACATGCTGCAAGACGGAGGCTGCCAGAAGCGTAGTCTTCGATAGGACTAGCTATTCCCCTCTTATTCTGGCATTCTGCAGTTCAGTCCACTGATATGGCCTCCTTACACATATACCCATGCATATGTAGTGTAGCTCCTTGCTTGCAAGTACTTTGGATGAGTACTCACGGTTGCTTTCTCCCCCCTTTTCCCCCCTTTCCTTTCTTTCTGGTTGTCGCAACCAGATGCTGGAGTCCAGGAGCCAGACGCCACCGTTGACGACGACTCCTACTACACCGGAGGTGCCTACTACTACGTGCAGCCCGCTGACGATGACCAGGAGTAGTTAGGAGGATCCCAGGCAGGAGGCCTACGCCTCTTTCGATCTGTATCCTAGTTTGTGCTTGCCTTCTTAAGGCAAACTTGTTTAACTTATGTCTGTACTCAGATATTGTTGCTTCCGCTGACTCGTCTATGATCGAGCACTTGTATTCGAGCCCTCGAGGCCCCTGGCTTGTATTATGATGCTTGTATGACTTATTTATGTTTTAGAGTTGTGTTGTGATATCTTCCCGTGAGTCCCTGATTTTGATCGTACACATTTGCGTGCATGATTAGTGTACGATTGAATCGGGGGCGTCACAAGTTGGTATCAGAGCCAACTGCCTGTAGGAATCCCCTTCGACACTCCCTGGCCGAAGTTGAGTCTAGTCGATGAAAACTGTTTTACTAACATGGCTGTGCGGCCCATGGGCCCATGTCGCCATTGGGTGGTATTAGGATCTTTTACTCCTCGATCTGTACTCTGGGAATCTGATCTCTCTTCTATTCGGGTTAAACAATTTTTACTAACTCTGACTCTAGGTTCTCGATAATACTTTCTCCCGGAGAGCCTCTTCAGTCCAGATGATTACCTTGTGCACCGAAGGATTCCGAAGATACCTTTCGATATTCTCTCGAGACCTTGTGCCCGTTGCTTTTTCAATTCCCTACCATTGCAATATCCCTATGGATAAATACTTACACCCGTCGTTCTTACTTTATACCCAGTCAATCTTGTTATTACAAGATACCTCGAAATTCTATCTAGTGTTCCGAGAATACTTTATGACTATTGCCTTGCAGTTCTTTGTTACATGAATACCCCTACAGATAATTTCTCGCACTTACCAAGTATCCACTCATCCCTAGTTGATTCATTTATGTCACCAATCCTCGAAATACCATTCGATCTTCCGAAAATCCTGAGCATCCTATTGCTCTTGAAATTCTTGATTGCTTGCATTATGGTTAATCCCATAAGTCTAGTAATCTTGTTGACATCCATTGTCATTGTCATTTTGAGTCCGTTGTTTCGATTTGTTGCAAATGCTCGCAATCCTCAAACAGATCCTAGAATTCATCCTTCCGGCTCAGACGTTGTTTTAATCATGAACTGGTTCTCGCCAATTAAATTGTCGTCGATTGTGCCCCTAAGTCTATTGAATTTATCCATCCTTGATCATAGCATCCGCTTCTGATCCTTCGCTTTGTAAATCATAATTCCTTAGCAATTGAGCTCTAAGTTATTCAGTTGTTTCTATAATCCAATTTCTTGCATTGTTACTTCCTCTGATTGTGTGCCGATGCTCACATCAGCTCTGTTATGGACCGACAGATCCTTTAATGGATTTTATCCGACATTGTCCTTCATATTCAATAACCTTGTGAGCATTCCCTTGGATACATAATGCCTTTGGTAAATTGTATCATCTACTTTCTCAACCTTGCTCTAGTTTCGAGCTTGTGATATTTACTCTTGAAACTTGTGGTATATGTTTCGAAGAAGCCCCTATGGGTTGAACCTATACCTTCCTTAAAAACCATATGAACCGGAAGGTTTTGACAAGTCAAACTTTCTAGTGTTTAGCAGATAATTTTCTACCATACAACTTCTTTGAGAACGAGAAGTGAATGGAAGGTTATGCATTATGGAAGTGGGAGTCGACCTTGAACTTTGTGTTCATGCCCATGGACACGATGTAGATCTTATCATTAAAGCTTCTCTTAAATTAATTATTCCCTTGGTATAAGTACATCTTATATCTGGGATCTGGCCTTTTGCAATCGTGGTTCCGACCATGATCTCTTTTAAATACCATTTCTCGTGCATGTTTAAGCACTTATCTTCTTTATAGCAATACCCCAGTCCAAGCTCTACTTTGGACTGTCGTCGACTATTACCCCCTGGTATCTCGAGATTATCTTGGAACTGCATAACTCCTTATGAGTTCTTCATCAAGTACTACATTCTCATTGATTCCAACTTTTCACAGGCTCTGAGTTATTTAACACTCAAAGACACCGATAACTGAACCGAGTCCGCATCGCAATTAAGCAACTCTTGGTAACCTTCATTTCTTACAAGTTTAATACTCCATCACGTAACTCCTAGCCTGATCGGCTATACCATTATCATGCTAAACCTTAACTGTGCTACCTGGTCCTTAATCTCGGAGCACAACTTTCGATGATGAGCTAAGCTTACGTCGAGCTTCCTCGCCCTATCAATTCTCCTTGAACAACAAACTTGATTCCAAGTTTGTGTCGTACCCTTGGTTCCAATAACCTTTCGCTTCACCATTCATTTGACTTGATGTCATCGCCGAGCGATTATATCTTCATGAAACCTCTCTACAAATGTGTCATGATCATCATCAACATTTTGAGCTCTTCCAGGATATCGATTGAATTCATGAAGAGAAATACCATCCTTGCCCTCGATGATTTGTGTTATATCGACCACTTTATTGCCTTTCGTTCAACACAATCTTGTTAGTGTTTCGTGTTATACCTTGACATCCATGCTATCCAGCAATTGATCTTCTTTACCTTGGAGTATTACCATCTTTTATGTCAATAATGTCATGAGAATTTCACCACCTCTTATGCATTCTTGGTACAATTGATACTTCCTGCCATCTTCGTTCATTCCTTGGTCCCTGTGTTGTTTCTAAACGGAAAACCGACAATTGAACTATGATGTGTGAATTCAAAACTTCTAGCGACCCTATTGCTTTCAAGTAAATGGTCAACCGTTCATTCTTAGACTATTGTTTATTGGATCACCATTCTAACTTGATCATGCACCCGAAGCCCATATTTCGGGTGCAACTTTCAAACAAATGTTTAGGTGTATATGTTTTTCCTCGAGAATACATCATTATATCATTTGATATGACAAATGTTATCTCCTTGTTCAAATAACTGTGGAAATCCATCTTTTGAAAATCTCAATGAATTCTCGCTAAGTCAATCAGCCACCTCCTCACCTCTCCTTGGTTTAATGATGAACTATTGTTTCAGGAAACCGCTTCCATAGTTCATTTCCCAAGAATCTTGCAATGCCATTTGAACGATTTGTGTTGCACCTTTTCTTCTCGGACATCCTGAGTCTGAGGTATCGTGACACCAATTGGATCTGAATCTCGGTCAGATATGATGGTTGGGACAACTTTCCAGGAGTTATGTTGTTGGTCCTTTGATGACCCGGTAATATGATGTCATGCCTAGCACCCCCCCTAGCTGGAGGACCTATCATTATAATTTCTTTTGCAAGGATAACCATTCCTCCTGGAGGAAATTGTAGGACTTATTTTATAAGTTACTCCTGACGGATCATTGGTGTATCCAAAGTCTGGCCCCTGATTGAAACGCCATGTCAGTGCTATCTTGAAGCATGTCTATGGTACTCCGATTATCAATAAAAACATTTGAAGCCCAATGCTAAATGTTTTCTTGCTCAATTATCCAAACACCGTTCTATGGGTAATGTCATAAAATTTCTCTCCCCTTACCTAAAGAGTCTTCTACATTATATCCTGTCATGGATATCATGCTCTGTTTGTCTTTGGGAAGGATATACCCCTGAAATATGTGTTTAAACACATTTTTCCTTTCCATTGTTCTGTTTAAACCTGATAATCACTTTTCCTTCCCATTGGTTTGTTTAAACCTTCTTGTGATTTTATATAATAAAAGAAGTAATATTCCCTGCTTATGTAAACACCTCGTTGTACCACTCTGTCAGTAAGACCCTGTTACTATTGTTGCTGACATTCCGGTAGCCACCGATGGACGAGAACCTTGCCTATTGGTCCGCCTCGTTCAACGAGCAAGAAAATGGTTCTCTTCGTCCCTCGCCCTTGGTACTGATGTTGTGGCCGACATAACTGATAGGCTATCCTCTGGCATGCCTTGCTATCATAACCGTGCAAGATGTCACCGCTCTTTCAACGTTTAACCCACATGGTGGGCCCATAACCCATAGTTTCACAGGATCAAAACCTAACTCTCCTGTACACCCTAGTGTCAAAGTTATTCCTCACACTTGGCTTCATATGTAATTCACGGGTCACCTTCCTAATGCTCTATTCTGGTATCAGACGCACTACTTACTCTCGTTGCTCTGAACCCCTTTCTCACTCCGGTTCAGACTTCGAGCAACTATCTATCCGCTTGGAACCTCTTATTGAACCTTCGTACCTTACTCTCGACATATTTTATTGGTTCAACTCGAGAGGTACTCTTATGCTCATTCATGGGTTAACCCCAGATTGTTTCCCTCATAAGCATTCTGTCGTAGCCGAGTTCCCCCTTACCTACCCATAAGTACGTTGGAGTTCCCGAAGAAAAGGACGACTTCGCCATGATGACCTGAAGCAGAGAAATAAAGACGTCAATGTAACGGATTGACCTCTTCGAGAAGAGCAACCAAAGACAAGAAGAACCGTTAGAATTTCGTAACCAAAACTTTCCCCCTTACACCCCTCTTAAATCTCGGGACGAGATTTCTTGTAGTGGAGGAGAATTGTGACGCCCAGATAATTAGGCTACAGTAATCTCGCGTTAACGATGCCATGTTACCTCGGTTACTGTTGCTAACCTCGTGTTAGTTCAAAACCGATTCAATTCAAATTCAAAATCAATCTAACAATAAAAGTTTTCAAAAATTAAAACAAAAATATTCGGTGGTTGCCGAATATTACAAAGGTAATTGTAGTGAAGTAAACACATTTTTAGAAAATGCCTAAGTAATTTAAAGTGATTTAAAACAGAAAAGAAAATAAATAAAAGAAGAAAAGGAAAAGGACCCCCCGGGCCAGCCGACCCAACAGGCCGGCCCATTCGGCCACCGGCCCAACCGGGCAAAGGCCCAGCCGGCCAATCCCCCTCCATATCCCCCCACCCCGAAACCTTATCCACCCCCACTCCACCGACACTCCCCCCCGCCCCCAAAATATCTCATCCCTCCTCTCCCCGATTGGATCGGGATCGAGGAGGAGGTCATCAATGCCGACGCCGGTGCCCGGAGCTCCCCGCCACCGGACTGCTTCGCCCTTCCCCGCCGGACTGCCCCCCTACGCACGTCGTCCCCGTCGTCCCCCCCGACCGTCCCCGAGCCCGCTGCCAGTTTCCCTACCCCCCGATGTGAGCTCCCTCCTCTCCCCCTTTCCCTCTGTCGCCGGCGCCGTCCGCAACCAGCCGTGGCCCCGCACAGCGGTTGCCACGCCCGACGGCGCGCGCCGTGTGCCCCTCGCGCGTCCGACCACCGCACTCGCCCCGCGCGACGCGCCATCGTGCGCGAGCACGCGCCCGCCTCCCCTACGTCGGCCGCGCTCACCGCGACCCAGGGCCGCCCTGGCCACGTCCACCGCTTGCCCTGGCCGCGTACGCACGCGCCGGCCGCGTCCATGGAGCGCCCCCCCCCCCCGCTCCCTCTCGTCCTCTCCCCGCGCCCGACCACGCCTCCCGACGCCCTTGGTCACCGCGCCCGGCCCCGTGGCGCCCCTGTTCGCCCCTCTCCGCTCTGCACGTCGTCGCCGGCCCCCTCCACCGTACCCCCTTCGTCGCCGGCCCGGCCTCCTACCACGGCCCCGCCGTGCCGCTGCTTCGGCCACGGTCGCCGTGCGCCCGTGCCGCACCCCTGGGGGCTTCGCCCGCATCCACGCCCAGCGCCTGTTCGGGCGACAACCGTTGCCTGCGCCCGAAACCCGCAAGGCCCCCCTGTGGGCCAATGACAGTGGGGGCCCACGCCCAGAACGTTAAAAAAAGAGAAGGAGAATTAAAAATAAAAATAATAAATAAAAATAAAAATGATTTAATAAAATTAATTATTAATTAATAAATTATCTAATGAATTAATTAAGTTAATTAATCCGGTTTAATTAATTTAGTTAACTAGTTAGGTTAATTAAATAGTAATTAAATGAACTAATCTCTAGTTAATCTAAAAAGTGTATGACAGGTAGGTTCCACTGGACCCACTGGTCAGGTTGACCAAGTCAACTCTGTTGACTGCTGATGTCAGCATGACATCATGCTGATGTCATAATTCCATTTTCGAATTAATTTAAATAATTAATTAAATTCCAGGAATTAATAAAATCTTTAGAAAATCATATCTTTTAATCCGTAACTCGGATTAAAATATTTTCAACATGAAAGTTACTTAGAACGACAAGACGAATCCGGATACGCAGCCCGTTCGTCCGCCACACACCCCTAACATATCAAACTCGCAACTTTCCCCCTCCGGCTCCTCTGCCCGAAAACACGGAACACCGGGAATACTTTCCCGGATGTTTTCCCCCTTCGCCGACATCACCTCATACTGCGTTAGGACACACCTAGCACCGCTCTTTGTCATGTCTTGCGTCGTCTTGCTTATCTTTGCACTGTATTTATTGTTTCTTCCCCCTCTTCTCTTCGGTAAACTACGAGACCGACGCTGCCGCTGCCCAGTTCGACTACGGAGTTGACGACCCCTCTCTCTTGCCAGAGCAACCAGGCAAGCCCCCCCTTTGATCACCAGATATCGCCTATTCTTCTCTATACTGCTTGCATTAGAGTAGTGTAGCATGTTACTGTTCGGTTACTCCTATTCTGTTGCATAGCCTGTCATTGTTGCTACAGTCATTGATACCTTACCCGCAATCCTAAATGCTTAGTATAGGATGCTACTTTATCATCATTGGCCCTACATTCTTGTCAGTCTGCCTCGCTATACTATTGGATCGTGATCACTCGGGAGGTGATCACGGGTATATACTATACATACATACATACTATACAGATGGTGACTAAAGTCGGGTCAGCTCGATGAGTACCCGCAAGTGATTCTGATGAGGGGCTGAAAGGACAGGTGGCTCCATCCCGGTAGAGGTGGGCCTGGGTTCCCGACGGCCCCCGACTGTTACTTTGTGGTGGAGCGACAGGGCAGGTTGAGTCCACCTAGGAGACAGGTGGGCCTGGCCCTGTTCGGCGTTCGCGGATACTTAACACGCTTAACGAGATCTTGGTATTTGATCCGAGTCTGGCCATTTGGTCTATACGCACTAACCATCTACGCGGGAGTAGTTATGGGTATCCCGGCGTCGTGGTATCAGCCGAAGCCTTCGTGACGTCAGCGACTGAGCGGCGCGCGCCGGGTTGGACTGCGTTAACGCAACTTCCTTTGTAATGGAGGTTGCTAGGTCTGCTCACCGGCCGCGTATGTAACGTGCAGGTGTGCTAAGGGCGATGGGCCCAGACCCCTGTGCGCTTAGGTTTAGACCGGCATGCTGACCTCTCTGTTGTGCCTAGGTGGGGCTGCGACGTGTTGATCTTCCGAGGCCGGGCATGACCCAGGAAAGTGTGTCCGGCCAAATGGGATCGAGCGTGTTGGGTTATGTGGTGCACCCCTGCAGGGAAGTTAATCTATTCTAATAGCCGTGATCTTCGGTAACAGGACGACTTGGAGTTGTACCTTGACCTTATGACAACTAGAACCGGATACTTAATAAAACACACCCTTCCAAGTTCCACAGACAACCCGGTGATCGCTTTTCCACAGGGCGACGAGGGGAGGATCGCCGGGTAGGATTATGCTATGCGATGCTACTGGAGATGCTACTTGGAGATGCTACTTGGAGGACTTCAATCTACTCTCTTCTACATGCTGCAAGACGGAGGCTGCCAGAAGCGTAGTCTTCGATAGGACTAGCTATTCCCCTCTTATTCTGGCATTCTGCAGTTCAGTCCACTGATATGGCCTCCTTACACATATACCCATGCATATGTAGTGTAGCTCCTTGCTTGCGAGTACTTTGGATGAGTACTCACGGTTGCTTTCTCCCCCCCTTTTCCCCCTTTCCTTTCTTTCTGGTTGTCGCAACCAGATGCTGGAGTCCAGGAGCCAGACGCCACCGTTGACGACGACTCCTACTACACCGGAGGTGCCTACTACTACGTGCAGCCCGCTGACGATGACCAGGAGTAGTTAGGAGGATCCCAGGCAGGAGGCCTACGCCTCTTTCGATCTGTATCCTAGTTTGTGCTTGCCTTCTTAAGGCAAACTTGTTTAACTTATGTCTGTACTCAGATATTGTTGCTTCCGCTGACTCGTCTATGATCGAGCACTTGTATTCGAGCCCTCGAGGCCCCTGGCTTGTATTATGATGCTTATATGACTTATTTATGTTTTAGAGTTGTGTTGTGATATCTTCCCGTGAGTCCCTGATTTTGATCGTACACATTTGCGTGCATGATTAGTGTACGATTGAATCGGGGGCGTCACACAGGAAACATTTTGTAGCCAAAGTAGAGCACTAAAATGACATGCTAGACTACTCCATAATTGCAACCAGGGGCATTAATGGATAGACAATAACCATATGTTCAAAACATCCTTACTAAAGTATCTCAAAATATGCATGGATCTCTCTGTAGCATCAAGTTTACATGGCATCAAAATAACAGCAGAACAGGGACTAAAATCAGCAACATCACGAAGCCTAGTTTACATGCTTGTGCTAGTCACCACATTGATCACAAAAATACATGGCATACACCACTGTAAAGATGGCATGACATAGATCAAAACACATGGAGACATCAACCTCATAAGATGCACACGTCAAACATGGCAAAAATGACAAATGAGCATGTTCTGTTAACAAACAGCAGACAACATCACCTAGCACTCTTGCAACAAAGATTCACGCATCAAGATGGACTCAAATGAATATGATGCAATGGAATGAAATGAAGTACTCGTTGAGACGAACAATTGACATATTACATGCACGAAACGGAGCAGTATGCATGGAGATATGATGCGATGAACAGGGCAACAAAATGCACAAACCTTAGGGACTTAGCAGAAAATCACCTCCGGGCAAAGTCAACCCGGGACGGAGGCGTGCGGGACGAGGAGATCTAGGGCAGGGACGGTGTTTGGTTGGATGGGTGGGTGGATCTCATCCACCCCGGCTGGATCCGGCCGGAGGGAGCTCTGGCGAGCGGTGGTGCGTACTTCGGCGAGGCGGAGGAGGACTGCGGCGGCCGGCGGCGGAGGCGAGCGTGGAGGCGCTCGGGCCGCAGGACCGACGGCGGCGGCACGGGGCCGCACCGGTGCGGTGGCGGGGCGGCGCCGGTGGAGGATGGCGCCGGCGGGAGGTGACATGCGGCGGCGGGGCAGCGGGCGCGGCGGCGGCGAACTCGTTGGCGGGAGGCGGCGCGAGGCTCCGCGAGGCGCGGGAGCCCGCAGGAGGCGGCGGGGCGACGAACCGGGCCGGGCGGGCCGCGCCTGGGCCCGGCGGGCCAGGGCGGCGGTGGGCGGCAGAGCGCCACATGGCGGCTTGCGGTAGGGCGACGGGCGGCGGCGGACATGTCCGGGCGCGGTGGGAAGAACGTCCGGCGGCGCGAGGGGAAGGAGGCTAGGGTTAGGGGGATTCATCCGCGAATTCGGGGGAGGGGGCTATTTAAATAGGTAGAGGGAGCTAGGAGAGTCCAAATGAGGCACGGTTTTCGCCCACATGATCGTGATCGAACGACCAAGAGCATGGAGGGGAGTTAGATGGGTTTTGGGCCACTTTGGAGGGGTGTTGGGCTGCAAATAGAAAGGGGGTTTCGGGTTACGCGGTTAACTGTTGGAGTATCAAACGAACTCCAAGTGGCACGAAACTTGACAGGCGGTCTACCGGTGCTATACCGAGGCCGCTTGGCAAGCCTCGGTCCATTCTGAGAATGTTTAACACCCGCTCACAACGAGAGACAAAAGGGGGACGCCGGAGGGCATAGGAGTGCCGGATTGCAAAACGGACAACGAGGAAAATGCTCGGATGCATGAGATGAACACGTATGCAAAATGAGATGCACATGATGACATGATAAAATGCAACACGCAAGCAAATGACATGGCAATGACGGTGAATAACTGGCAGACACCTGGCGCATCGGATCCGGGGCGTTACAACACTCCTCCACTAACAAGAGATCTCGTCCCGAGATCTTAGGACCGAGACGGAAGGGAAAAGGGATGAGGTAAAGCAAGAACTCAAGAGAAGAAGCAAAGAATCGAGAGCAATTGAGAAGAAGAGAGGAACGACGAGAATGACGAGAATCGAAAGCTCATGGAATCAGATAGACTATGAAACCACTCCCGTTAGAACGAGATAAGAAACGAATAAGACTGAAAGGATTTAGGCAGCACTCCGGCTGAACAATGGAAGGAACAGGACACAAGCTTGAGAGGATGGAATGATACTTGATGAAGACATGACACAAAACCTCTGGAAAGAATTGAAAGAATGGAATGAAAAGAACTTAGAAAGAAGGATTGAATGGAGTTGTTGAGAAAATCAACAACGAAAGAATAAGCTTGTTATGGACTTATGGGTAACATCTCAAAATTATGAGATGATCACCGACCACGGGCGGAAAAGATTAAATGACTGGGAAGAACGAAGAAATATAAAACTCCACTTCAAAAGAATACGAAGAATTAATTGCACTTTGAGACGCGAGAAGAACAGATATTTGAACTCCACCAACAACAATCTTGATGAACTCTTGAAAGATGAATTAAATCATGAAGAACCACCATGAAGAACTCCGGTGACAAAAAGGATGATGAGATAGAATGAAGGATGAAAGAATAAGATGAGCCTTGCGGTGATTTAGATGGAGGTTTTGACGAAGTGGCCGATGAAATTTGAACTCCGGAAAAGAAAAGATGAAAACACTTGGAACTAGAATTTATTCCTCACGAACAAACTCCGAAGAAAAGGATTATTTACTTGAACGCAATAAGAATAAGATTTATTGTATGCTTATCCTTCATCAAATTAAATTGATGACAAACAATGGATTTTTGCATACTACTTATTCTTCTTGAAAAGGATTGAGAAGTGACATATCGCAAACTTGAGAAGGTCTTCATGAACCACCCGTAAGAATTCGAAAATTGAATGACGAAAGAGAATGAATCGCCGGGAAGAATTAGAAGAACAAATATGTTAGAGGGGATTTAAATGCAAAAGAACAAAGAGACAATGAGCTGATCAAAGAATACTTGAAAGATGCACCGGGATAATTGGATAACGGTAGCTGAAATATGAGGACGAAGAATTCTTCTGGAACGATGGCCTCCGGTGAAAAGAAATGGAAAAACAACTCCTGACATACTCCGGATGGATGCAAAGAATATCTGACAAATGGAATAATTCAAGATGATAGCATGAAACTAGAACCACGAATCTTCAGGAGAACAGGCAAGATTTAGAGGAAAACTCTTCTTCGATCTTCAAATGACGACGAGAAACAACACCAAAATTACTGAGATACTCCGGGAGAATGAAAAGCAAAGAGGTTGAGCCAACAATGAAAAGAATTTGAACGAGATCCTGGAAAAGCATCTGACTGATGAAATTCATTCTTATGTCAAACTTGAGAAGAATTGAGAATAACTCCGGAGGAATTAGAAGAGTCAGGTAAGATCCTGGGAAAAAACCTGTGGGTTAGGGCCCACTAAAATAGAACACCGTTGGAAAGGATTGTTGAACAGATAGATGAAGCACCAAAACAATTGAAATGTTTGAATGAGGTGACAACCTTGAATTAATTGGAACACAGACAAATCTCCTGAAGGATAAACTGGCGAGAGGCGAACGAGCAAGGAAAACACTAGATCCAAGGAAAAGAATGTGTTCACCCGAAAAACATGACTTGAATCCACCGGAGAGAAAAAGAGATGAAGAATGTCCACCGAGACGAGAATTCACTGGTAGAAATGATTGAGGGAAGACTAAAGAGGCTCCGTACGAATGAAAATCAATGGTCGAGAGAGAGTCAGACTCCGGGAAGAAAAAGGGTGGGAGGGCGGGAAAACAAAATCAACTTGGAAGGGGAAACCGACGAGTAACTTGAAGAGAAAGCACCGGTTGAAGTCATTGAGGAAAGAAAGAAAAGACTTCGCACGAGTAGGATGGATACTCGATTACGAACTCCGGTTCCGAGAAGAAGAAGGGAGGGCGGGTGGGAAAAGAAAACAACCGAGGACAGAGAAACAACTTCGTTGAGAGCGAACTGAGGATTGAACTTGGCAAAGGCGAAGAGGCTCGAGTCAACATGACGAGAAATGCACCAGATGAAAAGAGCTGAGAACCAACGATCAGAAAACCAACTGCGTGATCCTAAATAAAAATTTTAAGGGCAAGAGAAGTAATTCAAAACACCTATGTCAAGATTCCTTACCAGAGCGACGAAGGGGCTGAGGAGTAAAAAGAATTCCTACTCTCCGATATAACTAGACTCCGAAAACAGTTTTCTTCTAGACTCAACATCGGCCAAACTACACGATCAATCAAGGGGGCTCCTAAGGTCGGTTGAGGCTCTGATACCAACTTATCACGCCCAATATGCGACCCTATCCAAAAGGAACTCGAAGGTCCCACCAAGGATAGACCCGCATATTGAAACGCTTTTGCAAGGTGGATATCATTACATCAACATTACATAATAGATGGGGATACATACAAGAGGCATACAATGCCACACGAATACAACATCACAATACATAAGATCACCATCCGACTACGGATGAAACACCAACAGAAACTCAAACGACATCCACCCTGCTAGCCCAGGCTGCCGACCTGGAACCTATCCCCTGATTGAAGAAGCAGAAGAAGTACTCCAAAACAAGCAAACATCGCTCTCGCGTCACGATCATCGCAAAACCTATACCTGCAACTGTTGTTGCAGTAATCTGTGAGCCACGAGGACTCAGCAATCCCATTACCATGGGTATCAAGACTAGCAAAGCTTAAAGGGGAAGGAAGGGGTAAAGTGGTGAGGTTGCAGCAGCGACTAAGCATATATGGTGGCTAACATACGCAAATAAGAGCGAGAAGAGAACAAAAGGAACGGTCATGAAGCTAGCAATGATCAAGAAGTGATCCTGAACTCCTACTTACGTCAAACATAACCCAAAGACCGTGTTCACTTTCCGGACTCCGCCGAAAAGAGACCATCACGGCTACACACACGGTTGATGCGTTTTAGTTCGTATCTGGTGTCAAGTTATCTACAACCGGACATTAACAAATTCCCATCTGCCTATAACCGCAGGCACGGCTTTCGAAAGATTATACCCTGTAGGGGTGTCCCAACTTAGCCCATGATAAGCGATCAACGAAGGATATACCTTCTCCCAGGAAGACCCGATCAGACTCGGAATCCCGGTTTACAAGACATTTCGACAATGGTAAAACAAGACCAGCAAAGCCTCCCGCTGTGCCGACAAATCCTGATAGGAGCTGCACATATCTCGTTCTCAGGGCACACCGGATGAGCCAGACGTCGGGTTGGCATAGACCCTGGTTGCCCAGGGGGCGCCGGACATCGCTCGGTTTGGACAAACACTTAGACAAGCATTGGCCCGGGGGGGCTAAAATAAAGATGACCCTCGAGAGGGCGACTCCCAAGGGAAAAGTAGGTGGTGGTGAGGCAAATGGTAAAAACCAAAGTTGGGCCTTGCCGGAGGAGTTTTATTCAAAGCGAACTATCAAGGGGGTCCCATAAATCACCCAACCGCGTAAGGAACGCAAAATCCGGGAACATAACACTGGTATGACGGAAACTAGGGCGGCAAGAGTGGAACAAAACACCAGGCATAAGGCCGAGTCTTCCACCCTTTACCAAGTATATAGATGCATTAATAATATAAGAGATATTGTGATATCCCAACCAAAATCCTGTCCACCATGGAGCAATCTTCAACTTCACCTGCAACTAGCAACGCTATAAGAGGGCTGAGCAAAGCGGTAACATAGCCAAGCAATGGTTTGCTAGGAAGGGTGTCAAAGGTTAGAGGTTCATGGCAATTTGGGAGGCTTGAAGAGCAAAAGATAGGTAACGCAGTAAAGCGATAGAACGAAGCAACTAGCATAGCAATGATAGTATTGAGATCCAGGGTAGCGGTCATCTTGCCTGAAATCCCGCAAGGAAGAAGAACGAGTCCATGAATAAGATGAAGCCACGAAGACGAACCAAGCATAGACGAACGAATCCTCATGACCGCAACGGAAACAGGAACTATCGAAAAGAAGCACACAACATAGTAAACACACCACACATAGACAAGACATGATGCACAACCAAGCATGATGCATGACCAGGCTACATGAAGCTACTCATGTCAAGAGATGATGCAAACAAGAGCAACACATCAAGGCAAGTTTAAATGAGGCCGGGAACAACATATAACAATTCCGGTAAGTCCTCATATGCAAATTTCGAAATTAGTCCAGATCTGAATAAACATTATATTCAAGTTGTTAAACAGCAAGTTAAGATGCATCAAGATGATCTACATGAGATTCTAGTCAAGTTACATATAAAGTTCATTTAATTCGGAGCTACGGCCTAGAAGATATGAGCAAAACAAGTTAAACATGGCATTGATGCAAAATGCATACGAACATCAAGCAAACACCTCAAAACATGGATGCAACATGATAATATGAAACTACATGCAAAACTAAGCAAGTTTCATATAGAACACACTCAAAACGGAGCAACGGTTCAACACACTCTATGCAAGTTATAACAACAATCTGCCCAAAACAGCAACTAGGCATCTTGCAAGCATCAAAACAACATGCTACAGGACCTCAACAAGAAAACAAAAGGCATGGGCATGATGTACAGGTAAAGCATAACAAAACATGAACACTGAGCTATCTCCAGAAACTACTAGAACATGATCAAACACACATGGCAAGATTGCAAATAATAACAGTTCAGACTTTGCAGAAAATAACATCAGGTTGCAATGTTTAGAGCTATCAAACAACATGTTACAGGAACTTATCATGGCAAACAAAGGCATGGAATGAATCTACTAATTGCATAGAACAAAAGTCCTTACTGACCATGAGCCAAAATGGATCAGAAGATATGATGGCACCCATGTAAACATAGCAAGTTATATTACAGATTCATACATGGCAGGAACAACAATAAGTAGGCATGTAGATGAGCTTGTACCACTCACCACAGAGCAATAAATGGCATGGCAAGGCAACCAACAGTAAGAAGGCATGTTTATGAAGCTAAGCATGGAAATAGCAAGTTCATAGGGTACATGGAACACTAGCAACAATCATGGCAACAACTGAACTTAATGTTAACAGGCTGACAACAACATTATTTAGCAAATTTGGAGCAAGATTACAACAAACTACAGCAGGCTATAAATACAACCAGGGACATGGATGGATAGAGCATGACATGTATAACAAAACACCCTTAGTGAACATCTCCAGATTATGCATAGAATGACTAGTAGCATCAGGTTTACATAGCATCACGAAATAACAGATTCAGCCTAGCAAAACAGCAACATCAAGTACACTACTTAACAAGCTCGATTCACTCACCACAAGTCATTGCATGACAAGATAAGCATAGCATCAGCAAGAAGACATGTTTATGAAACAAACCAAGGCAAGAACAAGTTCATAGCATGCAAGGATCAACTACAACAACCTTGGCAAAATTGAATAACATGTAAACAATCTGTCAGGAAACATTTTGTAGCCAAAGTAGAGCACGAAAATGACATGCTAGACTACTCCATAATTGCAACCAGGGGCATTAATGGATAGACAATAACCATATGTTCAAAACATCCTTACTGAAGTATCTCAAAATATGCATGGATCTCTCTGTAGCATCAAGTTTACATGGCATCAAAATAACAGCAGAACAAGGACTAAAATCAGCAACATCACGAAGCCTAGTTTACATGCTTGTTCTAGTCACCACATTGATCACAAAAATACATGGCATACACCACTGTAAAGATGGCATGACATAGATCAAAACAGTAAGATGCATACATCAAACATGGCAAAAATGACAAATAAGCATGTTCTGTTAACAGACAACAGACAACATCACCTAGCACTCTTGCAACGAAGATTCACGCATCAAGATGGACTCAAATGAATATGATGCAATGGAATGAAATGAAGTACTCGTTGAGACGAACAATTGACATATTACATGCACGAAACGGAGCAGTATGCATGGAGATATGATGCGATGAACAGGGCAACAAAATGCACAAATCTTAGGGACTTAGCAGAAAATCACCTCCGGAAAAGTCAACCCGGGACGGAGGCGTGCGGGACGAGGAGATCCAGGGCAGGGACGGTGTTTGGTTGGATGGGTGGGTGGATCTCATCCACCCCGGCTGGATCCGGCCGGAGGGAGCTCCGGCGAGCGGTGGTGCGTACTCCGGCGAGGCGGAGGAGGACTACGGCAGCCGGCGGCGGAGGCGAGCGTGGAGGCGCTCGGGCATCGGCCCCGACGGCGGCGGCGCGGGGCCGCACTGGCGCGGTGGCAGGGTGGCGCCGGCGGAGGATGGCGCCGGCGGGGCAGCGGGCACGGCGGCGGCGCGAGGCTCCGCGAGGCGCGGGAGCCCGCGGGAGGCGGCGGGGCGTCGAACCGGGTCGGGCGGGCCGCGATGGCGGTGGGCGGCGGAGCGCCACGTGGCGGCTTGCGGTAGGGCAACGGGCGGCGGCGGACATGTCCGGGCGCGATGGGAAGAACATCCGGCGGCGCGAGGGGAAGGAGGCTAGGGTTAGGGGGATTCATCCCCGAATTCGGGGGAGGGGGGCTATTTAAATAGGTAGAGGGAGCTAGGAGAGTCCAAATTAGGCATGGTTTTCGCCCACACGATCGTGATCGAACGACCGAGAGCATGGAGGGGAGTTAGATGGGTTTTGGGCCATTTGGAGGGGTGTTGGGCTACAAATAGAAAGGGGGGTTTCGGGTTATGCGGTTAACCGTTGGAGTATCAAACGAACTCCAAATGGCACGAAACTTGACAGGCGGTCTACCGGTGCTATACCGAGGCCGCTTGGCAAGCCTCGGTCCATTCCGAGAATGTTTAACACCCGCTCACAACGAGAGACAAAAGGGGGATGCCGGAGGGCATAGGAATGCCGGATTGCAAAACGGAAAACGGGGAAAATGCTCGGATGCATGAGACGAACACATATGCAAAATGAGATGCACATGATGACATGATAAAATGCAACACGCAAGCAAATGACATGGCAATAATGGCGAATAACTGGCAGACACCTGGCGCATCGGATCCGGGGCGTTACAGATAGTGATTGACAGATTTCTCTAGTCACCATCACCAAGTTAGTAGAACTTCATGATGAACAATAGTATGCAAGGGATGCCGAAAACGATTCCCGAGCTTTTCTTGATGATGAAATCGATGAAGGTAGAAATCAAGAAAGAGCATCAAGTGTTGATGATTAACAAGACCACTAGCTTCAAGAAAAGGGTAAAGGGAAAGAAAGGGAACTTCATGTAGAATGGCAAGCAAGTTGTCACTTCCGTGAAGAAGCCCAAAGCTAGACTAAAGCCTGAAACTCAGTGCTTCTACTGCAAAGGAAATGGTCACTGGAAGCGGAAATGCCCTAAATATTTGGTGGATAAGAAGTGTGGCAAAGTGAACAAGGGTATATTTGATATACATGTTATTGATGTGTAACTTACTAGTGTTTATAGTAGCCCCTGGGTATTTGATACTTGTTTGGTTGCTAAAAATTAGTAACTCGAAATAGGAGTTACAGAATAAATAGAGACTAGAGGGTGAAGTGACGATGTGTGTTGGAAGTGGTTCCAAGACTGATATGATCATCATCGCAGACTCCCTATACTTTCGGGATTAGTGTTAAACCTAAATAAATGTTATTTGGCGTTTGCGTTGAGCATGAATATGATTTGATCATGTTTATCGCAATACGGTTATTCATTTAAAGTGAGAGAATAATTGTTTTTCTGTTTACATGAATAAAACCTTCGATGGTCATACACCCAATGAAAATAGTTTGTTGGATCTCGATCGTAGTGATACACATATTCATAATATTGATGCCAAAAGATGCAAAGTTGATAATGATAGTGCAACTTATTCGTGGCACTGGCGTTTGGGTCATATCGGTGTAAAGCGCATGAAGAAACTCCATAAAGATGGATTTTTGGAATCACTTGGTTATGAATCATTTGATGCTTGCGAACTGTGCCTTTTGGGCAAGATGACTAAAACTCCATTCTCCCGAACAATGGAACAAGCTACTGACTTGTTGGAAATAATACAAACCGATGTATGCGGTCCAATGAGTGTTGATGCTCATGGCAGGTATCGTTATTTTCTAACCTTCACAGATGATTTGAGCAGATATGGGTATATCTACTTAATGAAACACAAGTCTGGAACATTTGAAAAGTTCAAAGAATTTCAGAGTGAAATGGAGAATCATCGTAACAAGAAAATAAAGTTTCTACGATCTTATCATGGAGGAGAATATTTGAGTTACGAGTTTGGCCTTCATTTGAAAACAATGTGGAATAGTTTCACAGCTCAAGCCACATGGAACACCATAGCGTAATGGTGTGTCCAAATGTCGTGACCGCACTTTATTGGATATGGTGCGATCTATGATGTATCTTACCGATTTACCACTATCCTTTTGGGGTTATGTATTAGAGACAGCTGCATTCACTTTAAATGGGGCACCATCAAAATCCACTGAGACAATGCCTTATGAACTATGGTTTGGCAAGAAACCAAAGTTGTCATTTCTTAAAGTTTGGGGCTGCGATGCTTATGTGAAAAAGTTTCAACCTGATAAGCTCGAACCCAAATCGGAGAAGTGGGTCTTCATAGAATACCCAAAGGAAACTGTTGGGTACACCTTCTATCACAGATTCGAAGGCAAGATATTCGTTGCTAAGATGGATCCTTTCTAGAGAAGGAGTTTCTCTCGAAAAAAGTGAGTGGGAGGAAAGTAGAGCCTGATAAGGTAATTGTACCTTCTCCCGAATTGGAAAGTAGTTCATCACAGAAATCAGTTCCAGTGATTCCTACACCAATTAGTGAGGAAGCTAATGATGATGATCATGAAACTTCAGATTAAGTTACTACAGAACCTTGTAGGTCTTCCAAAGTACAGTCTGCACCAGAGTGGTATGGTAATCCTGTTCTGGAAGTCATGTTACTAGACCATGATGAACCTATGAACTATGAGGAAGCGATGATGAAGCCAGATTCCACGAAATGGCTTGAAGGCCATGAAATCTGAGATGGGATCCATTTATGAGAACAAAGTGTGGACTTTGGTGGACTTGCCGGATGATCGGCAAGCCATAGAAAATAAATGGATCGTCAAGAGGAAGACAGATGCTGATAGTAGTGTTACTATCTACAAAGCTCGACTTATCGCAAAAAGGTTTTTCAACAAGTTCAAGGTGTTGAATGTGATGAGATTTTCTCACTCGTATCGATGCTTAAGTCTGTCCGAATCATGTTAGCAATTGCCACATTTTATGAAATCTGGCAAATGGATGTCAAAATTGCATTCCTTAATGGATTTATTAAAGAAGAGCTGTATATGATGCAACCAGAAGGTTTTGTCAATCCTAAAGGTGCTAACAAAGTGTGCAAGCTCCAGTGATCCACTTATGGACTGGTGCAAGCATCTCGGAGTTGGAATATACGCTTTGATGAGTTGATCAAAGCATATGGTTTTATACAGACTTGCGGTGAAGCCTATATTTATAGGAAAGTGAGTGGGAGCCCTACAGCCTTTATGATAAGTATATGTGAATGACATATTGTTGATCAGAAATAATGTAGAATTTTCTAGAAAGCATAAAGGAGTGTTTGAAAGGAGTTTTTCAAAGAAAGGCCTCGGTGAAGATGCTTACACATTGAGCATCAAGATCTATAGAGATAGATCAAGACACTTGATAAGATTTTTCAATGAGTACATACCTTGATAAGATTTTGAAGTAGTTCAAAATGGAACAGTCAAGGAAGGAGTTCTTGCCTGTGTTGCAAGGTGTGAAGTTGAGTAAGACTCAAAACCCGACCATGGCAGAAAATAGAAAGAGAATGAAAAGTCATTCCCTATGCCTCAGTCATAGGTTCTATAAAGTATGCTATGCTGTGTACCAGACCAATTGTATACCTTGCTCTGAGTTTGGCAAGGGAGTACAATTTTGATCTAGGAGTAAATCACTGGACAGCGGTCAAGAATATCCTTAGTGAGGACTAAGGAAATGCTTATCGATTATGGAGGTGATAAAAGAGTTCGTCGTAAAGAGTTACATCGGTGCAAGCTTTTACACTGATCCAGATGACTCTAAGTCTCAATCTGGATACATATTCAAAGTGGCAGCAAGTAGCTAGAGTAGCTCCGTGCAGAGCATTGTAGACATAGAACATTTGCAAAATACATACGGCTTTGAATGTGACAGACCCGTTGACTAAACTTCTCTCACGAGCAAAACATGATCATACCTTAGTACTCTTTGGGTGTTAATCACATAGCGATGTGAACTAGATTATTGACTCTAGTAAACCCTTTTGGGTGTTGGTCACATGACGATGTGAACTATGGGTGTTAATCACATACATATGTGAATATTGGTGTTAAATCACATGGTGATGTGAACTAGATTATTGACTCTAGTGCAAGTGGCAGACTGAAGGAAATATTCCCTAGAGACAATAATAAAGTTGTTATTTATATTTCCTTATATCATGATAAATGTTTATTATTCATGCTAGAATTGTATTAACCGGAAACTTAGTACATGTGTGAATACATAGACAAACATAATGTCACTAGAATGCCTCTACTTGACTAGCTCATTGAATCAAAGATAGTTAAGTTTCCTAGCCATAGACATGAGTTGTCATTTGATTAACGGGATCACATCATTAGAGAATGATGTGATTGACTTGACCCATTCCGTTAGCTTAGCACTTGATCGTTTAGTTTGTTGCTATTGCTTTCTTCATGACTTATACATGTTCCTATGACTATGGGATTATGCAACTCCTGAATACTGGAGGAACACTTTGTGTGCTACCAAATGTCACAACGTAACTGCGTGATTATAAAGGTGCTTTACAGGTGTCTCCAATGGTACTTGTTGAGTTGGCATAAATCGAGCTTAAGATTTGTCACTCTGATTGTCGGAGAGGTGTCTTTGGGCCCTCTCGGTAATGCACATCACTATAAGCCTTGCAAGCAATGTGACTAATGAGTTAGTTGCGGGATGATGCATTATGAAACGAGTAAAGAGACTTGCCAGTAACGAGATTGAACTAGGTATGGTGATACCGACGATCGAATCTCGGGCAAGTAACATACCGATGACAAAGGGAACAACGTATGTTGTTATGCGGTTTGACCGATAAAGATCTTCGTAGAATATGTAGGAGCCAATATGAGCATCCAGGTTCCACTATTGGTTATTGACCGGAGACGTGTATCGGTCATGTCTACATAGTTCTCGAACCCGTAGGGTCCGCACGCTTAACGTTCGGTGATGATTTATATTATGAGTTATGTGATTTGATGACCGAAGTTTGTTCGGAGTCAGATCGGGGACATGACGAGGAGTCTCGAAATGATCGAGCTGTAAAGATCGATATATTGGAAGGCTATATTCGGACATCGGAAAGGTTCCGAGTGATTCGGGTATTTGTCGGAGTACCGGAGAGTTACGGGGATTCGTATTGGGCCTTAATGGGCCATACGGGAAAGGAGAGAAAAGGCCTCAAGGGTGCCGCATACCTCCCCATGGACTGGTCTAAATTGGACTAGGGAGGGGGCGCCCCCTTCCTTCCTTCTCCTTCTCCCTTCCCCTTTTCCTACTCCACGTGGGAGGTGGAATCCTACCAGGACTAGGGAGTCCTAGTAGGACTCCACACTTTGGGCGCACCCTATGAGGGCCGGCCTCCTCCTCCCTCCCTCCTTTATATACAAGGGCAAGGGGGCACCCTAGGACAGACAAGTTGATCATTGATCTATTAGCCATGTGCGGTGCCCCCCTCCACCATAATCCACCTCGGTCATATTGTAGCGGTGCTTAGGCGAAGCCTTGTGTTGGTAGCTTCATCAACACCGTCATCACTCCTCGTGCTGACAGAACTCTCCCTCTAAGCTCTACTGGATCGTGAGTTTGTGGGACATCACCGAGCTGAATGTGTGCAGATCACGGAGGTGCCATACGTTTGGTGCTAGGATCGGTTGATCGTGAAGACGAACGTCTACATAAACCGCGATGTCATAATGCTTCCTCTTATGGTCTACGAGGGTACGTAGACGACACTCTTCCCTCTCGTTGCCATGCATCACCATGATCTTGCGTGTGTGTAGGAATTTTGTTGAAATTACTACGTTCCCCAACAAATGCTTCTACCTAGTATATTTCAGATGAGTTCAACATTGGAGTGTAGGACACGACGATGTGGACCCCCTTCAAAATGATAAGGACGCATATTGGCAAAGGCTCAAGACTCTACATTTTCATTTTAGTGATCCAAGATCACATTGAGTCCATAGGAAAGTCAATACTATTAAAAGGGGATGAAGTGTTGCTTAATGGCTTGCTTGCTCAAAGTGCTTAGTGATATGCTCCAAAGCCCTCAACCACGTTCTCATTTCCACATATGTCCTAAACCTAAAGTCAAACTCGGCCCCACTGATTTGTTCTATCTGGCGCCACCGAGTTCACCTGACATAGCCATATCCACAAACCCTAATCAATTCAGTCTTACTGATAGGGATCTCGATCTCACTGAGATGGGACTGTAAACTCTCTATTTCCCTTCGTAACGTTTCGGCCTAACCGAGATGAGCAATCGGTCCCACGGAGTTTGATTGACCAAGTCTCTGTTTGCTTATTGCTGAAACCGGTCTCACCAATTTCACGCAATTGGTCTCACCAAGATGAGGTTTTTCCCTAACCCTAGTGCACCGGTCTCACCGAGTTGATGTTGTTGGTCCCACCAGAAAGCCTAACATTCATATTTTGAACCAGGTCGGTCTCACCGAGTTAGCAAATTGTGTGTAATGATTAGATTTTGTGTGGAGGCTATATATACCCCTCCACCCCTTCTCCATTAGAGAGAGACATCAAAACGTGCCTACACTTCCCACTACTCATTTTCTGAGAGAGAACCACCTACTCTTGTGTTGAGACCAAGAAATATCAATCCAACCACAAGAATCTTGATCTCTAGCCTTCCCCAATTTGCTTTCCACTCAAACCATATTTCCACCATAGGCAAATCTATGAGAGAGAGTTGAGTGTTGGGGAGACTATCATTTGAAGCACAAGAGCAAGGAGTTCATCATCAACACACCATCTATTACCTTTTGAAGAGTGGTGTCTCCTAGATTGGTTAGGTGTCACTTGGGAGCCTCTGTCAAGATTGTGGAGTTGAACCAAGGAGTTTGTAAGGGCAAGGAGATTGCCTACTTCGTGAAGATCTACCTAGTGAGGCAAGTCTTTCGTGGGTGATGGCCATGGTGGGATAGACAAGGTTGCTTCTTCGTGGACCCTTCGTGGGTGGAGCCCTCCGTGAACTCGCGCAACCGGTACCCTTCGTGGGTTGAAGTCTCCACCAATGTGGATGCATGATAGCACGACCTATCGGAACCACGCCAAAAATCTCCGTGCCTCTAATTGCGTTTGCACACTCCAATCCCATCCCTTTACTTTCTTGCAAGTTGCATGCTTTACTTTTCGTCGCTCATATACTCTTTGCATGCTTGCTTGAATTGTATTGTGAATGCTTGAAATTGTTCTAATTTCCAACCTCAACTTGAAAACCTAAAAACTGCTCTCTTTACTTGTTGAGGGTCTAATCACCCACCGCCCTCTAGACACCTCTTATTGATCGTTTCAATTGGTATCAGAGCATTGGTATCCATTGCTTTGGTTTAAACACCATTGAAAGAAGATGGATGAGTCTACGATTGGGACTATTCGACGTAGAGTGCCTATGCTTGATGGAGAGTTCTTTATTGCTTGGAAAAATGAGATGCTTGAGATTTTCAATGAAATTATCACTTGAACAAGTACATTACTACTCCTTGTGTGCCCCTTGTTGACCCCTTGCATCCTACCCCTAATGAGTCTCTTGATATGATTTGCAATTTTAGAACTATCAATCTTATCACTAGAGGATTACCTAGAAACTTGATTGCTCGCTTGCCAACTCTTGAATGTGCTTACACTATATGGAGATTTCTTGAGGAACGATTTCCAAATTATTCCTTGAAAAACTGAGATGAGATTCTTCACAAGTCTATTGCTTTGAATAAAATGAGTCCCAATGACCCTAAGTTTGGTGATTGTCTATTGAGCTTCGTGACCTGATACATCTCCAACGTATCTACTTTTCCAAACACTTTTGCCCTTGTTTTCGACTCTAACTTGCATGATTTGAATGAAACTAATTTGGACTGACGCTGTTTTCAGTAGAACTGCCATGGTGTTATTTTTGTGCAGAAAACAAAAGTTATCAGAATGACCTGAAAATCCACGGAGATAACTTTTGGAAAATATAAAAAATACTAGCGAAAAGGCTAGGGGGCCCACAGCCTGTCCACGAGGGTGAGGGGCGCGCCCCTGCCTCGTGGGCCCCCTAGAGCTCCACCGACCACAACTCCAACTCTATATATTTGCTTTCATGTAGAAAAAATCAGAGAGAAAGTTTCATCGTGTTTTACGATACGGAGCCGCCGCCAAGCCCTAATCTCTCTCGGGAGGGCTGATCTGGAGTCTGTTCGGGGCTCCGGAGAGGGGGATTCATCGCCGTGATCATCATCAACCATCCTCCATCACCAATTTCATGATGCTTACCGCCGTGCGTGAGTAATTCCATCATAGGCTTGCTGGACGGTGATGGGTTGGATGAGATTTACCATGTAATCAAGTTAGTTTTGTTAGGGTTTGATCCCTAGTATCCACTATGTTCTGAGATTGATGTTGTTATGACTTTGCTATGCTTAATGCTTGTCACTAGGGCCCGAGTGCCATGATTTCAGATCTGAACCTATTATGTTTTCATGAATAATGTGAGTTCTTGATCATATCTTGCAAGTCTATAGTCACCTATTATGTGTTATGATCCGACAACCCCGAAGTGACAATAATCGGGATACTTCTCGGTGATGACCGTAGTTTGAGGAGTTCATGTATTCACTATGTATTAATGCTTTGGTCCTGTACTTTATTAAAAGGAGGTCTTAATATCCCTTAGTTTCCACTAGGACCCCGCTGCCACGGGAGGGTAGGACAAAAGATGTCATGCAAGTTCTTTCCCATAAGTACATATTACTATATTCGGAATACATGCCTACATTACATTGATGAACTGGAGCTACTTTTGTGTCACCCTATGTTATAACTATTACATGAGGAATCACATCCGACATAATTATCCATCACTGATCCAATGCCTATGAGCTTTTCACATATTGTGCTTTCCTTATTTACTTCACCATTGCTACTGTTACAATTACTACAAAACTGCTATCATTACTTTTATCACTGTTACCATTACTATCATACTACTTTGCTACTAAATACTTTGCTACAGATACTAAGTTATCCAGGTGTGGTTGAATTGACAACTCAACTGCTAATACTTGAGAATATTCTTTGGCTCCCCTTGCATCGAATCAATAAATTTGGGTTGAATACTCTACCCTCGAAAACTGTTGCGATCCCCTATACTTGTGGGTTATCAAGACTATTTTCTGGCGCCATTGCCACGGAGCATAGCTCTATTCTTTGAGTCACTTGGGATTTATGTCTGCTGATCACTATGAGGAACCTGAAAGATGAAAGAACTAAGTTTTTTCCCTCAACTACGAGGGGAGGTAAGGAACTGCCATGTAGCTCTGCACTAGATTCTCCTTCTATTTTAAGTAAGTTTGCGACACCTAAACATGCTACTGCTATGAATTCTGATATGTCGCATGTTATTTATGATGCCACTTCTGCTATGCATGATACTTATGATGAAACTACTTCTATGCTTGATACTACTTTGCCGTTAGGTGAATTTCTTGATGAACAACTTGCTAGGGTTAGAGAGAATGAAATTATTGAAGATGAAATTATTGATGATAGTGATGATGAAGGTTCTCCGCCTAAGTATGAATTAACTGTTGTTCCTGAGGGTTATGTTATGGATGAAGAAGCTGCTAGAGCTATTCTTGCTTGCAATGATAGATATGATCTTAAGAAGTTATTAGCTAAATGGAAGCAACAATCTCTGAATGCTAGAATGAAATATGACCCTGGTTTTGCTACTTCACCTATCTTTGTTACTGATAAGGATTATGAATTCTCTGTTGATCCTGAGATAATTACTTTGGTTGAATCTGATCCTTTCTATGGCAATGAATCTGAAACTGTTGTGGCACATCTTACTAAGTTAAATGATATAGCCACCCTGTTTACTAATGATGAGAAATCTCGCTGTCGGTGTCAAAACCGGTGGATCTCGGGTAGGGGGTCCCGAACTGTGCGTCTAAGGCTAATGGTAACAGGAGGCTGGGGACATGATGTTTACCCAGGTTCGGGCCCTCTAGATGGATGTAATACCCTACTTCCTGCTTGATTGATCTTGATGATATGAGTATTACAAGAGTTGATCTACCACGAGATCAGAGAGGCTAAACCCTAGAAGCTAGCCTATGGTATGATTGTTGTTGTGTCCTACGGACTAAACCCTCCGGTTTATATAGACACTGGAGGGGGCTAGGGTTACACAGAGTCGGTTTACATAGGAGGAGATCTACATCTGAATCGCCAAGCTTGCCTTCCATGCTAAGGAGAGTCCCATCCGGACATGGGACGAAGTCTTCAATCTTGTATCTTCATAATCCAACAGTCCGGCCTAGTCCGGCTGTCTGGATACCCCCTTATCTAGGACTCCCTCAGTAGCCCCTGAACCAGGCTTCAATGACGATGAGTCCGACGCGTAGATTGTCTTCGGCATTGCAAGGCGGGTTCCACCTCCGAATACTTCAAGATAAATTCCGAACACAAGGGGCATGTCCGGCTCTTCACATACTGCCGTAGAGAGAACAATAATCCATAAATCTAATCTGCTGACAGTCCTTCATAGCATAACAGCACGCTGTGGCCTGGTAATTATTCGAACCGTTTTTCACATCCGGCTCCCGCAAACATCACGAGGCGGTTTCCTTGGCACATCTTGCCAAAGCAGAGATTGTGTCCCCTTATCGCGGGATATCCATCAATACGGGTATGGGTAACCCAACCAGCGCCATCAATCGAGGCGCTTGGAAAATAAATGATTTAGAGAGGCAAGTGGGGAGGCGCACATTCTGCATCGCCTTTATAAAAGGACAAGGATCCCCCATTTTCACCCACGCCTTCTTTCTCCTTTTCTCATCCGTTCTCGCATCCTCGAGCTCCAGCATCCAAGTTCTCACCTTCTCCGTAGGATCGCAGCATGTCCGGAGCGGGAGGCAAGTGGATGGCCTCCTCTGTCACAGAGAAGGACATCACCAAGCTTCGGGAGGCCGTATACTTGGCCGAGAGTATCGCGCACAGGCTTCCGGCAGAGGGACAGATCACCCCCACCCCAATGTCTCGGGAGAGAGTAGTATTTCTCCCTCATTTCGTCCGCGGACTAGGATTTCCACTCCACCCATTTGTTCGCGGGCTCATGTATTACTACGGGCTAGATTTTCACGATCTAGCCTCGAATTTCGTCCTCAACATCTCGGCGTTCATCATCGTGTGCGAGGCCTTCCTCTGCATCAAGCCTCACTTCGACCTATGGCTGAAAATCTTCTGCGTGCAGCCGAAGATCGTGAGCGGCCAACAGGTGGAGTGCGGAGGCGCCATGGTGGGCAAGATGCCCAACGTCACATGGCTTGATGGCTCCTTCGTGGAGACCATAAAAGGGTGGCAATCAGGGTGGTTCTACATCATCGAGCCACGCAACGCCAACTGGGTGGCGGCCCCCAAATTCAGATCTGGAATCCCCATGCGGCTCACTTCTTGGGAGAAGAAGGGCTTGGCCTGGGGCGAACCCACGGAGCTGCCCGGACTCGAGACCTGCATCAGAAGTATGAGGCACAAGAAGATCAAGCTCGTCAACATGGTCCATGTCATGCTCATTCGCCGGATTCTCCCGTGTCAAAGACGGGCATTTGATATGTGGGAGTTCGACCCGGCCGAACACCAGATGCTACTAGAGCTCTTCGACACAATGCACAAAGAAATCCGAAAGGTGCTTTTCAAGACCGGCGAAGTTCCTCCTCCCCTTTCCGAGGGCCGTGGGCTCAGTGCAAAGCGCCTCGCCAGTCCGGTAAGTCCTCTGATTATTACAAGATGTTCCCTTCCTAGTACATTCGTGGGAGGATTTTTAAGTCACCATGCTGACCGAACAGGATTGGGTGGAGATGGCAGTGCGGATTGACTGTCTGGCTCCATTTCCTGAGGACCTAGTAGACGCACTCCTGGCGGAGATGCTGGTTCTGGCGCCTTACAAGGTGTCGGAGAAAAAGGCCGAAAAGAAGGCCGTGGGGACCCTGAAGGGTCTCCAGCGTGAAGCTGCACCAGACGCCTCGCCAGAAGATGACGAGGTGCACTCCTCCCACGAAGGGGAGGAGAGAAAGAGGAAGGCCGCCTCAACTGAGGGGGCCGAAGGGTCCAAGAAGGTGGCTGTGGGGACCAAAAAAGGTCTCCGGCGCAAGGCCGTAATAGAATCGTCATCCGAAGATGACGAGGAAGACCCCCCCCCCCCGAAGACAGGGGAAAACATGAAGAAATGCCCCCTCCCCATACTAGGGAGGAGAAGAAAAGGAAGGCCGCCCCGTCGGGGGAGGCCGGGACACCGAAGAAGGGAAAAGCGTCCCTTCCCGATCACTCAACCGCTGCTTATAGCGACGAGGAGTGGTTGCCTAGGGGCAAGCCCCGGGCGAGGTCGTAAGTATCCGCATTCTGTAGTATTCTTTTGGTGCGGTTTTGACCTCACAGCTTTCAATAACGCCGAACACGTATATGCAGTCCGACCGGGTCCAATCTCGGGGTGTCCTCTTCGGAGGAGTCTTTTGGCGAGTCGGAGATGAATTCACTCCAGATGGCCACCTCCCCGCGACCTGCGGATGACACTGAGGTGTTGTCCTGAAGGATACCCGAGCAGGAGACGACGGCTCCGGAGACGCCCCAAGGCGAGATCCCAGACGCCGGGTGCATGGGGGGTAAGACCCCCATGGATTATGCTGACGGGAGCCACAGCAAGTCTGGGTCCCAGCCGGTTACTGCGTCGGAGCCTCCAAAGGTTCCGGATTCTAGAAGGCAGCCCCTCGCGTAGGAGAGCGAGCCGGCCGTGCCGATGACCTCCGCCCAGCCGGAGGCAACGGATAATTTGTTGGAAGTGCTTCGAGGCGCTTCCATTGATGATGAGCACCGTACTCTTATGAGTGCGGTGATTGAAAAGGTTCGGTCCGCCAAGAGCGGATTGACCGAAGCCTGCACCAGCCTACTAACATGCTTTGAGGTAAGTAACGAAAAAGTGTGAGGAAATATCACCCGATAGACAGTAGCCCTTGATACTCCAGTTGGTGTTCGGGAGAAAAAGCCAAATGGAGGGTCAATTAAAAAACCACAGGAAGCTAATAGTACTTGTCGTTGTGAGCAAACATGCATTGCTACTGACCGCCGCTGCGCGCACAGCTGAGGTTGCCGGACTCAAGCGTGAACTGGGGCAGGCCGAAGAAGAGCTCGGCCTCGTAAAGAAGCAGCTCGAGGAGAACAAAGGTAAGTGAAACCCTGTCTGTGTGTCATATAGAGGAGAAAAAAGTAATGATGCTAACAAAAAGCATCATGGATTTTGATAGGAGCCGCGACCGAAGTGGCGGCCCTGAAGAAAGTGCTGTCGGCGGCCGAAGCCAAGGTGGCTACGGAGCGCACCGAGCGTGAGAAGCAAGACGCTCGGGTGGGAGAGGTACAGCAAGAGCTCCAGGAGCTCGGCAAGAAGTTCGAGTCCTTGGAGCATGACTTCAAGACGCAAGAGTCTGAGCTTGCGAAGGCCCTCCAGAGTGCGACAAACGCCAAGGCCGAAGCCCAAAAGGCCCTCCAGGAGATCCAGGTGGCCAAGAAGATAGCAGAGGCTAAGGCATTCTTTATGCAAAGCAAGCATGTGGAGGAGTCATTTTTGTTACTTACACGAATTCGGAGCTCTCCAGGAGCTTTCACAGATCTGCCACGCAGCATTTCGGATGTCGCGGAGTTCTATCGTGCTGAAGAGGGGAGCTCAACAGAGAAGCTGTTCAGGTCCCAATACCTTGGAACCGAACACCCGATGCCTCTAAGCGACCAACTGAAGCAACTAGTCGAACTCCACAATGCGGCTGAACGGGCCATGAAGGACCTCACAGTCTGGATGCGGCCTAGCGAGCCCCTACCCCGCAGCTATTTTGGCCTGATAAAGCGGATGGTGAATGCATGTCCACGGATAGAAGTTATCTAGTAGTCCGTCTGTATTGAAGGTGCCCGGCGGGCCTTTGCCCGCGCGAAGGTGCATTGGGCCAGACTGGATGCTGAGAAGCTCATGAAGGATGGACCCCCGGAGGGTAAGGAGCATCGCTACCCCGAGAAATATTATGATGGCGTTATGAAAGCCACTCGGCTTGTGGCAAATGAATGTCCTAAGAACATAATTTTTGAGTGAATGTACTCATGTCATCCTTGTAACATGAGAACGGGTTTGTTTGTTCTCTATAACACTTTGCTTGATTTAAAATATTACCTTCTCTGCGGCCTTTATCAAAATCTGAAAGTAGGCCACTCCTCGGCTTCCACCCCCTTGTAACTAGTACTGGGGTGTTCGTGGAAACCCAAACACTCTTTATTCAAATTCTTGGTCCTTTAAGGTGGTGTTTAGTGTAGCGAACAAGGCAATCGGACTATTCGGCTTTATAACTCTCACTTGGCCATATAAGTCTATAATTTTAAATTTCGGCGAAGCCCCTAGTATTTGGAAGGCCGAACTGGGGCGCTATACACGCCTAAATCGGGCAAGGCCGATTCCTCACCTTAAGCGGAAAAAATCTCTAAGGATTTAGTACCTCGCGAACAGCGACCAGCTCTCTCCGCATCATGACAGTTAGTTTTCGGCTTTCTCTACTGAGGTGCTCGTCCGGAAGAACCGGGACACAATCACAGTAGTTCTCCCTGCACTACCTTAGCCGATATAACGGAACGTAAGGTACCAAAACAAGGGAGATGGGCTAACCCAACTATTTGACCCAAGACATGATTCGGAGCTGATGCATATAATGCTATAAGTTCGGGGTGCCGCACTGTCGAAAGTGTTCGGACTTTTCTTGCCATGTTATGGGGCTCGAAAAGAAGCCCCTGGCAAATTGAGTGTACCAAAATGTACGGATGCAATATTAAATAAATATTCCAGGGAAAATATGAAGATATTAGTAAGAAGCTGATGCTGGTATATCGTTTCCCACTGTTATTTGTATAATACGTCGAGGCGTATGTTTACAATTAATGCATTAAGCGAAAACAAACAGGGCCATTTGACATGTCCTATCCAAGGGCAGGCTGCATGCAGGTGTGTAAAACAGGTATAACAATCATTAATAGAGATCACCTGGGTACTCCCTTGTGTGCAAAGCCGCTTGCCTCCTTGGTGTTCCCTCCTGTGATGAGTCCGATTACCCGATCTCTCTGAAGGGGCTTCCCGAAAGTAGGGTCCCGAAAGAAAGAAAGAAAAATGGTGTGCGGGCCTCATGGCGGCTGAACCGCACTGCAGGCCACATGGTCGTCTCGCCTCCACCTATGCCCATGGTGACGAGGACATATATCAGGGGTAGGGTAACAGGCCTGACCTAAAGACCCTACCCATGGACACCGTACACTTTGTACTGGGCCCCTGGGCCAGATCGCCGTTCAGATGTACCACAACTTGAAAGTCACTCGGACGATAACGACCACTCGGATGGCACTCCACTCGACGAGCTCATTCCACTTGGACGTGTAACTCACTCGGATATGTGAAGACCAATAGTGAGCATGAAGGTTTTGTAGTGGGCAGGCATTATAGCATTGATGCTCCACTTTGTAACATAGTAGGTGAGGGGGTGGCACACTCTATATAAGCCACCCCCACCACTAGACTAGGGGCCTTTTTCTTCTACTACTTCTCTCTTTCTCTCTAGTCTCAGGACTTAGCTCAGGCATGGGGATCCGTTCCTCTCTCTCTCATACACATTGTAATCTCCGGATACATACTAAGATAAAACAAAGCCTCTCCGGAGCATGAGATGTAGGGTTGTTATCTCCACCGTGAGAGGCCTGAACTCGTAAAAACCACCGTGTCACCCATATGCATCTCGATAGATCATGCTCCTTTATCCTACCCATCTCTTATTGTCGGAATCATTACCACGACAGTTGGCGCCCACCGTGGGGCATGGCGTTTACCGAGCCATGATGCAAATGGTTTTCTTTCTTCAATGTTCATCCGCCGATCAGCAATCATCAATGGAGGATCTGACCCAGGATGTTTCGGACATCACTCCATTCACAGGGGAGTCATGATACTCTTTGTATAGAAGGATCAGGAAGTTCCATTCCATACTATCTTATTCTTTACAGTCGATCTTTAATCTAACAATGGTTGTTTTTCTTCTGTATGTACATGTACTCATGAGGAGGATGGTCGCATCATCTTCTTCACATCAACCAGAAAGCGCGAACAACAGCAGCATGGAGGCCGAGATCCCGACATGGCCGGTCCACCTGAGTCAACTGCCGCCTGTCCGGCTTCACCGACCTCTGGCGCGTCATCTGCGTCGGAACCGCCCTCCAGCAGTGTTCCTGAGTCGCACGGCCAGCATAATGCGATGGTGCAGCACCCCTCCCTTTCTGCTCAGTAGAGACACAAGCCTGGCCGGCAGCGCGGAACTCCTCGGTCCGGTCGCCCGCTCGGCAGTGATCTCCATGGTGGAGGCGCCTCTCCCGCTGGCGTCGCAGGCGCGATGCACTCCTCCCTCATTAGCTTCTCAGGCGTGGTTGTTGCGGCGTACGCGCAGACCCTGTGTGGTGCGGAAATAGGAAGCCGGTCAGGCCTCCGGGCGCGGCGGTTCTTCCTCCGTCGCTGTCTGCTTGCCATGGCCATTTTTCCTTTAACCATGCAAGGTGAGTGGGCCACCTTCCCCTTGATTACCTGCATGCAGGTAAATGCCCGCAAGTATTATAGGAAACCAAAGGACATGGTGATCTTTAATGTCAGATTAATTGGTTGCCTCATTAAGCGGCCAATTGATGAGGATTACTAACGCCACTTAATTGCTGCGGCCAGAACCAGGAAACTGTTTCCACGACTTCCATAGTGCTAGCTTGTAGGGTCACCCGATGGATCTTCCACTCGGACAGCTGCGAACCAGATTCGCTCATAGTTCAGACAGATGAATCCACTCGGTGACTCGGACACAGACTCAAGTTCATTCGGTCAACTACTAATATGCAGGGTAACTCGGATGGAGTTTGCGTCCAGACGACTAACTTGTAGGGACATTTTTGATCCAGCAGAAAATATATTTGTCGGCGTTCTGGGAACGGGGGTACCCAGACTTGCCTGCCTGTGGCCTGTGGCGTGGATCAAGGAGTGGCCCGATACGAGCCATCTTCATCAACACAAGCTCAAGACCCTCGTGAGGGGCCAAGCCTCGTGGGGCGGACGATGGGAAGCTTCCTCAGACACGGCCTCGTCAGGCTAGCTCGCGAGGAGGCGGAGAGATCAAGGCGGGGTACCTCATGAGGTGCCCGTGATGCAAGCCATGACGACCAAAGCCAGGCGGGCGCCAGGAGGGCGCCAGGCAGGCGCCGACCTGCGCAGAGTCCTTGTTTCCTCTTTGGTGCAAAGGGAGCAAGCGCAGGCAAGAGTATCAAGCAAAGGCAACCATTTCAGTGTAACAAGATCAAGACCAGCAGAACGGCAGGATGGAGGTCATCGTGGAGCCCAAGCCGGCGTCATCGTTAGAGTCTTTGGCAGGCGAGGACCGACTTTAGTCAGGATAAGTGTACTAGATGTTCCCCTTCAAAATGGCCAATTGTTGGCGCCCTTCCCGCTCAATATTTGGGAAGAGGACCAGGGCCTTGCTCTATAAATAGTGTTGGAAATATGCCCTAGAGGCAATAATAAATTGGTTATTATTATATTTCCTTGTTCATGATAATTGTCTGTTGTTCATGCTATAATTGTGTTATCCGGAAATCGTAATACATGTGTGAATATATAGACCACAACACGTCCCTAGTGAGCCTCTAGTTGACTAGCTCGTTGATCAATAGATAGTCATGGTTTCCTGACTATGGACATTGGATGTCATTGATAATGGGATCACATCATTAGGAGAATGATGTGATGGACAAGACCCAATCCTAAGCGTAGCACAAAGATCGTGTAGTTCGTTTTGCTAGAGCTTTTCCAAACGTCAAGTATCATTTCTGTCGTGGAAATATCACGTCAGATGTCCTCGTGTAAGGACTTAGTCGTGGAGCCATCGCGACGGGTTAGCTTAAAGGGGTTAAACCGGACTAAAGACACGAGGGATTTTATACTAGTTCAGCCCCTTCGATGAAGGTAAAGGCCTACGTCTAGTTGTGATGTGATTATTGGGGTCTCGCTAACCAGGGAGCTAAACAAGCTATGCCTGGCTATCGAGTTGTGTTTCTTGTGCCTGAACCGCCGCCGGGTAGTCCCCTTATATACACGGGTTGACGCCCAGCCGGTCTACAGAGTCCCGAGGCCGACTCATACAAGTGTTCGGCTCGGTCTCTCCTTTCCTCATCTTACAACACAAGTTACATGACTATGGCGGTTTACCACTACGGGCCCTAATCCGCCCTTGGGCTCCGGGCCTCTAAGCTTCATAGTAAAGCGCCACCTCCCGAGTCTTCGTGAGGCTTCAATATATTTGAAGGTGAACCGGCCCCTCCTGGGCGGTTTACTCTTAGTAGTTATATCCCCAACATTAGGCCCCAGATTGATTTGAACTTGTTCATGTCAACCTTCAGTACTTTTAGAAAAATCATGTGATCCTCCTTCATCACTTCTCGTAAACCGCCATGATGTCTTCCTTGAGATTTTATTAAACCACCGTGACGTCATCTTCTGGACACAGCAACAGATCATCATGACGTCATCTCTGTAAAAACGAATAAAAAGATTCCTCTTATTAATGCCATCCCGGAAATCGAGGCGAGAGCTATGCCACTCGCCGCTTTTGACTCCTTGATTTTCACGCTGGTCTTTATTCATTTTCCTTATAAATAGACCCGAGGGCCCTTTCTTTTCATCCCCTTCCGCCCTTCTTCTTCTTCCTCGCGACGCCTCAGCTCTGAAGCTCCGCCGCCGCCCTCGACCTTCGAACGCTGCATTACCAGAGGTTGCTGCATCAACCTGGTTGTACCAGATACCTTCGATGTTCGTCCACTGTCCTGCACATCCGGTAAACCTTCTTCCTCATAACCCTAGATCTATCTCTTAGGGCTCCTATTTTCATCTGTGTTCATAGGTGCTCATCCCTAGTCTCTTCGTATTCACTTCTGTCGTAGCTTTTTGGACTCAACTGTAGCATAAATCCCGTGCGGTAGTTGTTCCGCATCCAGTTTAGTACTTAGTAGGTCTCCCTCTTTATACAGATTCCCTTAATAGAGCGTACGAACTTCTCTGCTCTGTTTAGCACTTTTATAGATCGCAGAAAATTTTCTTACTGAAACTTTGGTAGATCCAAATTAATTCCGTCTCTGTGTGAAACCTGTTTCTGCCAACACTTAGCAGATTTTGAACCCAGGCCCTTCTACCTACGGGCGGTTTAACTTTTGATGACAATCCGCCATATACCATTAGCCCTCTCTTAAACCACCAACCGATCTTATCAGCAACTTGCTGGGTTAACACTGAAAAATACACTTAAACCGCTTAAATTGTGAACCGGCATTTATTCTTCCTTGCAGCTTTTTCCTCCGGAATGACCAAACAATTCTTTGCCTATAATTGGGTTCTGTCCAAGATTACTGATACTCAAATCAATGGATATGTCACCACTGGCGCTTTAGCCTCAAAGAGGGTGCTTCACTGGCGAGTTCCAGGCTCTGAATGCCCACCTACGCCTCAGGATGGAGAAGTGATTGTTTTTATGCAACACCTAGACCGGGGATTCAGCCCGCCCGGATCAAAAATTTTCCGGGATGTCCTCGCAAGCTTCGAGCTCCATCCACAAGACATTGGACCGAACTCCATGTCCAATATATGCAACTTTCAAGTCTTCTGTGAAGTTTACCTCCAAGAAGAGCCATCTGTGGAGTTGTTCCGGGATTTCTTCCACTTGAACCATCGCACAGAGTTCTCTGATGGTCCCAACACAGAGCTTGGTGGCGTCTCAATTCAGAAACGGAAATAAGTTGACTTCCCACATGCCAAACATCATAGCCATCCTAAGGATTGGAACCAGACTTGGTTTTACTGCTGAAACACTGCCCGTGACGGAGAAAATCCTCTGCCGGGTTACCGTCCACACCGGCTTAGCAACAACCACCCATTACCTTCACGCTTATCCGCCGCAGAGCAAAGAGCGTTTGCTCCTCAAATAGCCAAGGTCCGGGCCCTCATGGCCAATGGCTTAACTGGCATTGACCTCGTCCGCTGCTGGGTATCTTGGGGTATTTTGCCCTTAAGCTGCCGCCCCGGATTGATGCATGAATACACTGGCAACGTCAAAGACCCTCAATGCTATCATGAAATAGTAATGACGGACCTTGAAGTTACTGAATCTGCAAAGAAGATGCTTGATGAAACAATCTCTGCATGCAGTCAAACCGGATTGGCACCTTTTTACGTCTCCAATCCTCCACCAACTGTAAAGTTTATCTTAATATTTCTTGATTCGCCTCTGCTTTAACTGTGTGCTAACATTTCTTTGCCTTAATGTTATAGGCTAACAGCTCCTTCTGGAAGGGACTAAACCGGCCAAGGCTCGTCCAAAAACCAAGGTTATCAAGAAGGTTCCCAAGAAGAAAACTGCCGAGTCTTCTGATCCGCCAGAAGACGAGGAATCAGACGCAGAGGTAAAATTTGACTTACTTGGTTCCTTTATTCATACATCCTATTGACAATGATTGTTCCCAGGAGGAAGTTGAAGCCAGCCACACCGACAATGCTGAGGTAATCACCCTTTCTTGCGATTCTGATCTTGTGCCGGTTCAAAAAGTTCGCCGCACAATCCGGAAAGTAAAACTATCTCACCCTCTTGCTCATTTGGATCCCCACTTTTCTGTGAAGACACAACAAGCTGCAGAACGTCGCACAACCCGGCATAGTGGTCAACAAATCACCTCATCCGGTTTACCAGATACACCAACCCGGAAACATCGTCCAGAGGTGACTTATTCTCCTGAAAAGCTTTATCCTTTGAAGGGTTTCTTCTGATGCCCACTCAATCCGTCTGATCCAAATTATCAGGCATCTTCCAACTCGTCTGGCGGTTCGTCAACCACTCAGTTGCCTCCCCTCAAGGTCGTCGCTGGGTAAGTACACTTTCTCAAGCTGTTTGTTCACGCGTCGGTTTATCATATTTTAACTTTGGATGTTTGTAGCGCCAAGGCCCGATTGAGTAAAAAGGCCAAGACCAGCGGCCATGCTAACGAAGTTGATCCGGAGAAGATTCCTGAAGACGAGGGCGAAAATCCTGAGATTGCCACAGACCACTCTGCTCTGGAAAATCCAGGTGCTGATGCTAATCCGCCAGAGGCTGAACCGGAGATACAGGCTGATACATCAACTCCTGATGCCACCCTCCAAATCCAACTGCTGATCCGCCAACCCCTGCTACCAGGCCGCCGAGCCCTGCCACCAAAGCGCCAAGCCCTGCTAAGGAGAATATCAATCCGTCAAGCCCCTCCAAGGACGATGACGTTGTTGTTACTGGTATGGCATATACCGCCCCAAGAAATCCAGTTGTTTTATCCAAGCATACCGCCAAGGATGAATTTGCGTTTATGAATAAGGGGAAGAGCAAAACTGATTTGTCAGACTATGCTGATTTATCTGCCCAAGACCTTCATTCCGGCTTCTTAAACCATCTCTTCACCAGCCGAGACTATGAGTCCGGTTTGGTAAATTTGATGAAAGAGCGCTATGAGGTAAACCGTTGAATCCTTTACTCTACCTTCATTGCATTGTAGCCCCCAAGGGCCGGTTTGCCTTTAGAAAGTCAAACCGGGACTTTGCTTATTCCAAACTGTACCTTGTTAATTTCCTTTGTGCATTTTTGATCAAATACACATTAGCCCCCAAGTGCCATGGTTAAAACTTGTATTAATCCGTGGGACTTCAATAATAAGTAGAAAAAAGTAATCCTCACCCCCAAGTGTCAAGTGTATAACTGGTTATATGCTTGGGACTTTCAAAAAAGGTATTGATCTGCTCTCCTTACTGTTGCAGAGTGAGATAAATCAACAAGTCTCTTAGATTGCCGATCTTCAAGAAAATTTGAAAACCCAACAAACAGAAACCACCAAGGCCAGGGAGGAATTGAAAACTCCCTTAACCACCAATGAACATCTGAAAGAGTGGTTCAAGTCCGAGCAGACCAACAGGGATTCCGAAAAAGTCGGTTTACTGAAGCGGGCAGAAGATGCTGAATCAGTTCTTAAACCGGTGATAGAAGAGCTTACTGGATTAAAGCGCCAAATCAGTGCCATGACCTCTGCAATATTTGGTAAGTACTGTTTGCCAATGTTTTATGAATACTCCGCTTTGAAATTTTGTTGGTTTAACTTGACATCCTTAAACCGTTGTAGGTGGCCGCATTGCTCAGCTGGGCTCTGATATGTGGAAGAAGCTCAAGGCCGCCTATACGCTGATTGAACAGTTGTATGCCGGTGCCCAACAAGTTATCTGCGCAACTTCTTACGACAGTGCAGCTCCGACACTAATCAAGGACACTCTGGCTAAGTTATCTATGACGCCAGCTCAGATAGAAGAGATGAAGCGATCCACCGTCAGGGCTGGCGCTTTGTTAGCACTGACCCGAGCCAAGGCATGGATAGCCGACCTTGATCCGGTTGATATCGCCAAGGGCTTTCCTAGTGAACAGGAAAATGGGGCAATATTTGACAATGACGCCCTTAAACGTGTAACAAGGGAGATGCGTCCTCTGGCGAGTCAGTTGGCTGAAGAAGCAAACTTGATGGTTCACCGGTCTTTCTATGATGCTGACAACAAATGGATTGAGGCTGTCATTCCGGAAGTGCAAAACTTGCTGCTGTGTCAAAGTTATTTGAAGAAGATCCCTGGCCCGCCGTGTCTCAACCACTGCCGGCGATTCACCTTCGATCAGAATAGCAGCCAACCGGGATGCTGCTGCTATCATATTATCCAATGGGGTAGAAAAGTGACCCGACGGCGATGTGGTGTACCGCGGCGGGTTGTCCGTACACTGAGGCGGCCCCATCATCTGAGGTTGATCCAGAGCCCTGGTCCTTGGATCGGTATTCCGGTTTACTGCTGGCGGGTTACTAGTTCCTGCCCCCGGCGTTCCAAAGAGATTCATTGCATTGTAATCCACTGGCAAGCGAGATTGATCTTTCCTCCTAGACACTTGATTTAAAGTGTTCTGATCCATCAAAAGCCGATAATTCTCAGCTTGAATTCTTTGCGCCTGGGCGTCTAAGGAGGCCCGCTCCTCAGCCATCCTGGTTTCCTCAGCTGCTAAGTCCGCTTCGGCTTGTGTCATGTGTATTTGATCCTTCAGGCTAGCAATGTCCGCATTGTGCTGATCCTGCGTTGCTGGTGTAACTGTGGTGGTTAGCAAGACCACCCAGGCATCCATCAAACCAGAGAGAACTTGAGCCGGCCGGTGCACAAAGCCTCCTACCCCTGCTACTGGTCCAGATGCCGCTGCAGTAGAGTTTTGCAAAGTTGGTTGTGTTCCAGCCATGAAGATTCCAACGTGGTTCGGCGTTTCAAGGACCTCCAGAATACCGGTGCCATCGGAATACCCTTCAAACACGCCATCCTGAACTTGGTAAAAGGATTCGGCTTCACCAGATGATTCTCCGTCGGAATAAGCGATCGTGTCACCCTCAGACACCGGTTCAGATCCGATCCCGTGGACACATCCTATGAACGCACGCTTCATGGGAGTCTGAACCCGGGCGGGACTTGCACGCTGAGCCGTCTCGACGAGGTCGGTGCAGATGTCCGGCTCAGGGCCCGGTTCTCCGATCTTACCAATGAAGACGTGAATTCCGCCGAAGGGGACCCGGTACCCGTACTTGATTGAGCCGGCCTTGGGGCCCCAGCCTGCATCATCGATGTAGAGCTTGCCGCGACGACTCTTGGTCATCCGGCCCATCACGTATCCCTTGAGTCCTTCAAAGCTGCCCTTCAAGAACTCGAAACCATCGTGCGATAGCCCCACGGTGGGCGCCAACTGTCGTGGAAATATCACGTCAGATGTCCTCGTGTAAGGACTTATTCGTGGAGCCATCACGACGGGTTAGCTTAAAGGGGTTAAACCGAACTAAAGACATGAGGGATTTTATACTAGTTCGGCCCCTTCGATGAAGGTAAAGGCCTACGTGTAGTTGTGATGGGATTATTGGGGTCTCGCTAACCAGAGAGCTAAACAAGCTATGCCTGGCTATCGAGTTGTGTTTCTTGTGCCTGAACCGCCACCGGGTCGTCCCCTTATATACATGGGTTGACGCCCGGCCGGTCTACAGAGTCCCGAGGCTGACTCATACAAGTGTTCGGCTCGGTCACTCCTTTCCTCATCTTACAACACAAGTTACATGACTATGGCGGTTTACCACTATGGGCCCTAATCCGCCCTTGGGCTCCGGGCCTCTAAGCTTCATAGTAAAGTGCCACCTCCTGAGTCTTCGTGAGGCTTCAATATATTTGAAGGTGAACCGGCCCCTCCTGGGCGGTTTACTCTTAGTAGTTATATCCCCAACATTTTCCTTAGACCATGAGATTGTGCAACTCCCGGATACCGTAGGAGTGCTTTAGGTGTGCCAAATGTCACAACGTAACTAGGTGACTATAAAGGTGCACTATGGGTATCTTCGAAAGTGTCTGTTGGGTTGGCACGAATCAAGACTGGGATTTGTCACTCCGTCTGACGGAGAGGTATCTCTGGGCCCACTCGGTAATGCATCATCATAATGAGCTCAATGTGACCAAGTGTCTGGTCACGGGATCATGCATTACGGTACGAGTAAAGTGACTTGCCAGTAACAAGATTAAACGAGGTATTGGGATACCGACGATCGAATCTCGGGCAAGTAACGTACTGATTGACAAAGGGAATTGTATACGGGGTTACTCGAATCCTCGACATCGTGGTTCATCCGATGAGATCATCATGGAACATGTGGGAGCCAACATGGGTATCCAGATCCCGCTGTTGGTTATTGACTGGAGAGTCGTCTCGGTCATGTCTGCATGTCTCCTGAACCCGTCGGGTCTAGACACTTAAGGTTCGCTGACGCTAGGGTTGTAGAGATATTAGTATGCAGTAACCCAAAAGTTGTTCAGAGTCCCGGATGAGATCCCGGATGTCACGAGAAGTTCCAGAATGGTTCGGAGGTGAAGAATTATATATAGGAAGTCAGGTTTCGGCCATCGGGAAAGTTTTGGGGGTCACCGGTATTGTACCGGGACCACCGGAAGGGTCCCGGGGGTCCACTGGGTGGGGCCACCTATCCTGGAGGGCCCCATGGGCTGAAGTGGGAGGGGAATCAGCCCCTGGTGGGCTGGTGCGCCCCCCCTTAGGCCCCCTTGCGCCTAGGGTTGGAAACCCTAGGGGTGGGGGCGCCTCCACCTGGCTTGGGGGGCAAGTTTCCCCCCTGGCCGCCGCCCCCCTTGGAGATTGGATCTCCTAGGGCCGGCACACCCCCCTAGGGGCCCTATATAAAGTGGGGGGGGGGGAGGGAGGGCAGCCTCACCCCAAGTCTCTGGCGCCTCCCTCTCTCTCCCCGACACCTCTCCCTCTCGCAGTGCTTGGCGAAGCCCTGCCGAGATCGCTGCTGCATCCACCACCACGCCGTCGTGCTACTGGATCTCCATCAACCTCTCCTTCCCCCTTGCTGGATCAAGAAGGAGGAGATGTCTTCCCAACCGTACGTGTGTTGAACGTGGAGGTGTCGTCCGTTCGGCACTAGGATCTCCGGTGATTTGGATCACAACGAGTACGACTCCCTCAACCCCGTTCTCTTGAATGCTTCCGCTCGCGATCTACAAGGGTATGTAGATGCACTCCTCTCTCTCGTTGCTAGATGAACTCCATAGATCGATCTTGGTGAAGCGTAGATTTTTTTTATTTTCTGCAACGTTTCCCTACAGTGGCATCATGAGCTAGGTCTATGCGTAGTTTCTATGCACGAGTAGAACACAAGTTGTTGTGGGTGTTGATTTTGTTCAATATGCTTACCATTACTAGTCCAATCTTGTTTCGAAGGTATTGTGGGATGAAGCGGCCCGGACCGACCTTACTCGTACACTTACGTGAGACAGGTTCCACCGACTGACATGCACTTGTTGCATAAGGTGGCAAGCGGGTGCCAGTCTCTCTCACTTTAGTCGGATCGGATTCGATGAAAAGGGTCCTTATGAAGGGTAAATAGCAATTGCCATATCACATTGTGGTTTTTGCGTAGGTAAGAAACGTTCTTGCTAGAAACCCATAGCAGCCACGTAAAACATGCAAACAACAATTAGAGGACGTCTAACTTGTTTTTGCAGGGTATGCTATGTGATGTGATATGGCCAAAAGAATATGATGAATGATATGTGATGTATGAGATTGATCATGTTCTTGTAATAGGAATCACGACTTGCATGTCGATGAGTATGACAACCGGCAGGAGCCATAGGAGTTGTCTTAATTTATTGTATGACACGCGTGTCATTGAACCACACCATGTAATTACTTTACTTTATTGCTAAACCGTTAGCCATAGTAGTAGAAGTAATAGTTGGCGAGACAACTTCATGGAGACACGATGATGGAGATCATGATGATGGAGATCATGGTGTCATGCCGGTGACGATGATGATCATGGAGCCCCGAAGATGGAGATCCAAAGGAGCAAAATGATATTGGCCATATCATGTCACTTTTCGATTGCATGTGATGTTTATCATGTTTCTGCATCTTATTTGCTTAGAACGACGGTAGTAAATAAGATGATCCCTCATTAAAATTTCAAGAAAGTGTTCCCCCTAACTGTGCACCGTTGCGAAAGTTCGTTGTTTCGAAGCATCACGTGATGATCGGGTGTGATAGATTCTAACGTTCACATACAACGGGTGTAAGCCAGATTTACACACGCGAAACACTTAGGTTGACTTGACGAGCCTAGCATGTACAGACATGGCCTCGGAACACAAGAGACCGAAATGTCGAGCATGAGTCGTATGGTGGATACGATCAACATGAAGATGTTCACCGATGATGACTAGTCCGTCTCACGTGATGATCATACACGGCCTAGTTGACTCGGATCATGTAATCACTTAGATGACTAGAGGGATGTCTATCTAAGTGGGAGTACATAAGATGAACTTAATTATCCTGAATATAGTCAAAAGGTCTTTGCAAATTATGTCATAGCTCGCGTTTTTAGTTCTACTTTTTTAGATTTGTTCCTAGAGAAAATTTAGTTGAAAGTTGATAGTAGAATTATGCGGACTGGGTCTGTAAACCGAGGATTGTCCTCATTGCTGCGTAGAAGGCTTATGTCCTTAATGCACCGCTCGATGTGCTGAACCTCGAACGTCGTCTGTGGATGTTGCGAACATTTGACATACACGTTTTTGATAACTACGTGATAGTTCAGTAATGTTAAACAGTTTAGAATTGAGGCACCGAAGACGATTTCGAAACATCACGAAACATATGAGATGTTTCGAGGGCTGAAATTGGGATTTTAGGCTTGTGCCCATGTCAAGAGGTATAAGACCTCCGACGAATTTTCTTAGCCTGCAAACTAAGGGAGAAAAGCTCAATCGTTGAGCTTGTGCTCAGATTGTCTGAGTACAATAATCACTTGAATCAAGTGGGAGTTGATCTTCCAGATGTGATAGTGATGTTTCTCCAAAGTCATTGCCACCAAGCTGCTAGAGCTTCGTGATGCTTGAAATATTCGCGATGTTCGACACCGCGAAAGTAGAAATCAAGTAGGAACATCAATTGTTGATGGTTAGTAAAACCACTAGTTTCAAGAAGGGCAAGGGCAAGAAGGGATACTTCATGAAACGGCAAAACAGTTGCTGCTCTAGTGAAAAACCAAGGGTTGAACCCAAACCCGAGACTAAGTGCTTCTATAATGAGGGAACAGTCACTGAAGCAGAACTACCCAAGATACTTGGTAGATGAGAAGGCTGGCAAGGTTGACAGAAGTATATTGGATATACATTGAATTAAATGTGTACTTTACTAGTACTCCTAGTAGCACCAGGGTATTAAGATATCGGTTCGGTTGCTAAGTGTTAGTAACTCGAAATAAAAGAGCTACGGAATAAACGGAGACTAGCTAAAGGTGAGATGACGATGTGTGTTGGAAGTGTTTCCAAGGTTGATGTGATCAAGCATCGCCTGCTCCGTCTACCATTGAGATTGGTGTTAAACCTAAATAATTGTTATTTGGTGTTTGCGTTGAGCATAGACATGATTGGATTATGTCTATCGCAATACGGTTATTCATTTAAGGAGAATAATGGTTACTATGTTTATTTGAATAATACCTTCAATGGTCTTGCACCTAAAATGAATGGTTTATTGAATCTCGATCGTAGTGATACACATGTTCATGCCAAAAGATATAAGATAGTAATGATAGTACCACCTACTTATGGCACTGCCATGTAAGTCATATTGGTATAAAACGCATGAAGAAGCTCCATGTTGATGGATCTTTGGACTCACTCGTTTTTGAAAAGTTTGAGACATGCGAACCATGTCTATTGGTATGTACGCATGAAGAAACTCCATGAAGATGGATCATTTGGACTCACTTGATTTCGAATCACTTGAGACATGCAAATCATACCACATGGGAAAGATGACTGAAAAGCCTCGTTTTCAGTAAGATGGAACAAGAAAGCAACTTGTTGGAAGTAACACATTTTGATGTGTGCAGTCCAATGAGTGCTGAGGCATGCAGTGGATATCGTTATGTTCTTACTTCAAAGATGATTTGAGTAGATGTTGAGTATATTTACTTGATGAAACACAAGTCTGAATTTCAGAGTGAAGTTGAAGACCTTCGTGACACGAGGATAAAATGTCTATGATATGATCATAGAGATGAATATCTGAGTTACGAGTTTGGTACTCAGTTGAGACATTATGGAAATTATTTCACAACTAACAGCGCCTGGAACACCATAGTGTGATGGTGTGTCTGAACATCATAGATGCACCCTATTGAATATGGGGCATACCATGATGTCTCTTATCGAATTACCACTATCGTTCATGGGTTAGGCATTAGAGACAACCACATTCACTTTAAAAAGGGCACCACATAATTCCGTTGAGATGACACCGTATGAACTATGGTTTAGAGAAACCTAAGTTGTCGTTTTTAAAAAGTTTGGGGCTGCGACGCTTATGTGAAAACGTTTCAGGCTGATAAGCTCGAACCCAAAGCAGATAAATGCATCTTCATAGGAGACCCAAAAACAGTTGGGTATACCTCCAGTCTCAGTTCCGGAAGCAAAAGGGATTGTTTCTAGAATCAGGTCCTTTCTCGAGGAGAAGTTTGTCTCAAAAGAATTGAGTGGGAGGAAGATAGAACTTGATGAGGTTGTCGAACCCTCACTTCAACTGGAGAGTAGTGCAACACAGAAAGATGTTTCTGTGGAATCTACGATTGTTGAAGAGGAAGCTAATGATAGTGATCATGAAGCTTCGGATCAAGTTGCTATCGAACCTCGTAGGTCGACAAGGATATGTACTACTCCTGAGTGGTACGGTGATCCTGTCTTAGAGGTCATGTTGTTGGACAACAATGAACCTACGAGTTATGGAAAAGCAATGGTGGGCCCATATTCCGACAAATAGTTAGAAGCCATGAAATCCAAGATAGGATCCATGTATCAGAACAAAGCATGGACTTTGGTGGACTTGCCCGATGATCGGCAAGCCATTGAGATAAATGGATCTTTAAGAAGAAGACAGGCGTGGACGGTAATGTCACCATCGATGAAGCTCGACTTGTGGCGAAGAGTTTTTCACAAGTTCAAGGAGTTGACTACAATGAGATTTTCTCATCCGCAATGATGCTTAAGTCCGTTGGAATCATGTTAGCATTAGCTGCATTTATGAAATCTGGCAGATGGATGTCAAAACAAGTTTCCTTACCAGTTTTCATAAGGAAAGGTTGTATGTGATAAAATCAGAAAGGTTTTGTCGATCCTAAGGATGCTAAAAGGTATGCTAGCTCCAGCGATCCTTCCATGGACTAGAGCAAGCATCTCAGAGTCTGAACATACGCTTTGATGGAGTGATCAAAGTTTTTGGGTTCATGCAAAATTTGTTAGAAACTTGTATTTACAATAAAGTGAGTGGGAGCACTACAACATTTCTGATAAGTATATGTGAATGACATATTGTTGATCCAAAATGATGTAAAATTTCTGGAAAGCATAAAGGGTTGTTTGAAAGGAGTTTTTCAAAGGAAGACCTGGAAAGTTGCTTACATATTGGGCATCAAGATCTATATAGATAGATCAAGACGGCTGATGATACTTTCAAAATAACACACACCTTTGACATGATTTTGAAGGAGTTCAAAATAGGTCAGTCAAAGAAGGAGTTCTTACCTGAGTTATAAGGTGTGAAGTTGAGTAAGACTCAAAGCTTGATCGCGACAGAAGAAAGAGGAAGGACGAAGGTCGTCCCCTATGCTTTTGTCATAGGCTCTATACAGTATGCCATGCTGAGTATCACACCTGATGTGTGCCTTGCCACATGTCTGGCAAGAGGGTACAAAGGTAATCCAGGAGTGGATCACTAGATAGCGGTCAAAATTATCCTTAGAGGAATAAGGAAATGTTTCTCGGTTATGGAGGTGATAAAGAGTTCGACGTAAAGAGTTACGTCGATGCAAGCTTAACACCTATCCGGATAGCTCTGAGTAGAGATACCGGATACATATAATGGAGCAACAATTTGGAATAGCTCCAAGTGGAGCGTGGTAGCAGCATCTATGATATGACATAAGGTTTTGCAAAATACATAGGGATCTGAATGTTGCAGACCCGTTGACTACAACCTCTCTCACAAGCATAACATGATCAAACCCAGAACTCGTTGAGTGTTAATCACATAGTGATGTGAACTAGATTGTTGACTCTAGTAAACTCTTTGGATGTTGGTCACATGGCGATGTGACCTGTGAGTGTTAATCACATGCTGATGTGAACTAGATTATTGACTCTAGTGCAAGTGGGAGACTGTTGGAAATATGCCCTAGAGGCAATAATAAATTGGTTATTATTATATTTCCTTGTTCATGATAATTGTCTATTGTCCAAGCTATAATTGTGTTATCCGGACATTGTAATACATGTGTGAATATATAGACCACAACACGTCCCTAGTGAGCCTCTAGTTGACTAGCTCGTTGATCAACAGATAGTCATGGTTTCCTGACTATGGACATTGGATGCCATTGATAACGGTATCACATCATTAGGAGAATGATGTGATGGACAAGACCCAATCCTAAGCGTAGCACAAAGATCGTGTAGTTCATTTTGCTAGAGCTTTTCCTAATGTCAAGTATCATTTCCTTAGACCATGAGATTGTGCAACTCCCAGATACCGTAGGAGTTCTTTGGGTGTGCCAAACGTCACAACGTAACTGGGTGACTATAAAGGTGCACTACGGGTATCTCTAAAAGTGTTTGTTGGGTTGGCACGAATCGAGACTGGGATTTGTCACTCCGTATGACGGAGAGGTATCTCTGGGCCCACTCGGTAATGCATCATCATAATGAGCTCAATGTGACCAAGTGTCTGGTCACGGGATCATGCATTATGGTGCGAGTAAAGTGACTTGCCAATAACGAGATTAAACGAGGTATTGGGATACCGACGATCGAATCTCGGGCAAGTAACGTACCGATTGACAAAGGGAATTGTATATGGGGTTACTCGAATCCTCAACATCGTGGTTCATCCGATGAGATCATCATGGAACATGTGGGAGCCAACATGGGTATCCAGATCCCGCTGTTGGTTATTGACCAGAGAGTCGTCTCGGTCATTTCTGCATGTCTCCCGAACCCTTAGGGTCTACACACTTAAGGTTCGGTGACACTAGGGTTGTAAAGATATTAGTATGCAGTAACCCGAAAGTTGTTCGGAGTCCCGGATGAGATCCCAGACATCACGAGGAGTTCGGGAATGGTCCGGAGGTGAAATATTATATATAGGAAGTCAGGTTTGGGCCATCGGGAAAGTTTCGGGGGTCACCGGTATTGTACCGGGACCACCGGAAGGGTCCCACGGGTCCACCGGGCGGGGCCACCTATCCCGGAGGGCCCCATGGGCTGAAGTGGGAGGGGAACCAGCCCCTGGTGGGCTGGTGCGCCCCCCTTGGCCCCCCATGCGCCTAGGGTTGGAAACCCTAGGGGTGGGGGCGCCTCCACCTGGCTTGGGGGGCAAGTTTCCCCCCTGGCCGCCGCCCCCCTTGGAGATTGGATCTCCTAGGGCCGGCACCCCCCTAGGGGCCCTATATAAAGTGGGGGGGGGAGGGAGGGCAGTCGCACCCCAAGTCTCTGGCGCCTCCCTCTCCCTCCGTGACACCTCTCCGTCTCGCTGTGCTTGGCGAAGCCCTGCCGAGATCGCTGCTGCATCCACCACCACACCGTCGTGCTGCTGTATCTCCATCAACCTCTCCTTCCCCCTTGCTGGATCAAGAAGGAGGAGACATCTTCCCAACCGTACGTGTGTTGAACGCGGAGGTGCCGTCCGTTCGACACTGGGATCTCCGGTGATTTGGATCACGACGAGTACGACTCCCTCAACCCCGTTCTCTTGAACGCTTCCGCTTGCGATCTACAAGGTTATGTAGAGGCACTCCTCTATCTCATTGCTAGATGAACTCCATAGATTGATCTTGGTGAAGCGTAGAATTTTTTTATTTTCTGCAACGTTCCCCTACAAATAGGACTAGCCACCACGAGAGTAGGGGAGAGATCAATTAGTCCAGCGGCATCTAGAGATCCACCACCACAAGAACTCCTCCCCTCACGAGGTAGTTCTTCCTTGTTTTGTTCATCATCAACCCCTGAGGCAATCCACCACACCACAAACTAGAGTAGGGTATTACACCACAATGGTGGCCCGAACTAGTATAAACCTCATGTCCCTTGTGTTGTTCTTCGTGTAGTTTAGATCTTTGCAAGGCGACGAGACATAGGTAGGTAGGAGGTGCGATCTCCACGTGCACCTGAGAGTTAGAACCTAGAGGGTCTGCTGGAACCCGAAATCCAACATTTGGCGCGCCAGGTAGGGGTGCGTCGGAGCTTTCCCTTCCACCGACCCGCTCTCCGCCAACACCGCGATTCGCCCTCATGATGGGCAACACGCCGCCCGCTCCGGCTGCCAGCGCCAGCGCAGGGGCCAGGGGGCTCCGAGCCTTGGCCCCCGCCTTGCGGCAGGTGCAGTGGCCGAACAAGTTCAAGCCGGAGATGCCACCGTGCTACAACGGCGCGACCGACCTGCTGGCCTTCCTACTGGCATACAAGGAGGCCGTCTTCAAGGCCGGGGGCGACGATAGGGTCATGGCTAACTGGTTTCCCATGGCCCTCACTGCGTCCCACGCATGTGGCTGCTCCACCTGCCAGCGGCTTCCGTGGCCTCTTGGGGGGAGCTGCGCGGCCTCTTCCTCGCCCAGTACGCTGCACCGGCGCCCCCGGTCGTCGCAGCTCTCCTGGGTGGCTCGCAGGCGCCACCTTCAGGCTGCCACATCAAGCCATTCGTCCGCCATATTGGCGCTGCTTCCGCGCAGCATGGGGCTCCTCCGGGTTGGGCGTCGCCTAAAGCCGATTTGGCCTTCAGCTCGGATGATCACCCCTCCAACTCAGCCTGCTTGGGCGCGCTCCCAATGTTGTGCACCCCCACCATCTGCCAGGTGGCCGTCACCAGGACCCTCATCAACGGCGGTGCTGGCCTCAGCGTGCTCTCGGTTGAAGCCTTCAGCCTCCTCCATGTATCGCCGGAGCGGCTTCAGCCCAGCAGGCCCTTCTTGGGCGTCGGAGGCGGCTCCACCGGCTCCCTGGGGCAGATCCATCTTCCGGTGACCTTCGGCACCTACGACAACTTCCGCACGGAGCTAATCGACTTTGACATCGCCCCCATCGGCCTCCCATACAATGCCATCCTCGGCTACCCAGCACTAGCCTGATTCATGGCCACAACTCACCCAACGTACAACCTCATGAAGATGCCCGGGAGCAGCGGTGTCCTCACCGTATCCGGAGACACCGGGGATGCGTTGCAAGCGCTCAAGGTCGCCTTCAAGACTGCGGCGGTGGCGCAGCCTGCCGACTCAAATGCCCTTGAGCCCAAGGGGGCTGCACCGGCCAAGAAGAAGCAACTCTTCACCCAAGACAAGGCAGAAACCAAGCAGATACTGGTCGACGAGGACAGATCCACTAATGCCACCTTCACCATAGGCGCCAACCTCGAGCCCGAGCAGGAGGAGGCCTTGGTAAAGTTCCTACACGCGAACAAGAAGGTGTTCGCGTGGGAACCTGATTAGCTGGCAGGGGTTCCGAGGGGCGTACTTGAGCACCACCTCAACGTGTGCCCCAATGTGCGCCCCGTGAAGCAGAAAGTGAGATGGTAGTCCACTGAGAAGCAGGCCTTCATCGTCCAAGAGACCCACAAGCTAGAGGTAGCAGGGGTCATTCGCGAGGTCTGCTACCCAGATTGGTTGGCTAACCCGGTTGTCGTGCTGAAGAACGGGGGAAAGGAACGCATGTGTGTCGACTTCACCAACCTCAATAAGGCCTGCCCGCAGGATCCGTTCCCGCTCCCTCGTATCGACCAGATCGCTGACTCCACTGCCGAGTGCAAACTGTTATGCTTCCTGGATGCCTTCTATGGCTATCACCAGATCAAGATGGCGGTAGAGGACGTGGAAAAAACGGCTTTCCTGACCCCGTGTGGAGTGTACTGCTACACATGCATGCCGTTCGGGCTGTGCAACGCAGGTGCGACCTTTGAGCGGCTGATGCACATCGCCCTGGGTCGGCAGCTCGGGAGGAATGCTGAGGCTTACATTGATGACATTGTGGTGAAGTCTCGGGAGGCAAAAACCTTGATACAAGACTTGGAGGAAACCTTCACGAGCCTCAACGAAGTGGACCTGCGGCTCAACCCGGAGAAGTGTGTGTTTGGAGTCCCCTCGGGCAAGCTCCTGGGCTTCCTCGTGTCCCGTCGGGGCATCGAGGCCAACCCAAAAAAGGTCAAAGCAGTTGAGGACATGAGCCCGCCAAAGACCCTCAGAGAGATGTAGAAGCTCACTGGGCGCGTGACCGCACTAGGACGCTTCATCTCCAAGTTGGGGTAATGAGCGTTGCCCTTCTTCAAGCTGATGAAGAAAAAGGGCCCCTTTGAATGGACTGAAGAGGCCGACAAGGCGTTCCAGGATCTCAAAAGGTACTTAACCAGCCCTCTGGTGATGGTGGCTCCACGTCCTCAAGAGCCTCTGGTGCTCTACCTTGCAGCCACCCCTACTCTGCCAGCGCGGCCCTGGTGGCGGTTAGGGAGGAGCGTTGGACCAAGGCCGCGGAAACCGCCTGGGTCGAGGCGAAGCAGGACCAAAAGGGCCTCACAGAGATCACGGCCACAGCCGAGAAGGATCGGCCGCCGCAGGGAAGCACACTCGGAGCAGAAGAGGCCCCTCCCCCAGGCGACCAGTCACTGGGGGCTCCATTGTCTCAGGAGGCGCCCCGGCCTTTGGAGGACGCTAGCAGCACCAGCACTCCCAGCCTCGTCGAACACCCTGTGTACTTCATCAGCACAGTGTTACGGGACGCGAGGGCACGGTACCCCATGCCCCAGAAACTCCTCCTCACGCTATTGGTAGCCTCGCGCAAGCTGCGACACTATTTTTAGGGCCATCCCATCAAGGTCGTCTCAGCGTACCCCTTGGAAAGGGTGCTCAGGAGCCCCAATTCAGCTGGAAGAGTCACTGAGTGGAACATCGAGCTATAAGCGTTTCAGCTAGAATTCAGCACAACCAGAGTCATCAAGGGGGCCGCGCTTGCGGACTTCGTGGCGGAATGGGCAGAGGCGCCTGGCCTCAAGGCTGGTGAGGATCGATCCCTCTTCCCGGGAAGCGAGGCACCAGACGGTTGGGTCATGTACTTCGACGGGGCGTTCTCCCGACACGGCGCGGGGGCTGGCGCAGTGCTCATATCTCCCACTCAAGACAAGCTCTACTATGACGTGCAACTATGTTTCCAGCATGGAGAAAAGGTCTCCGACAACATAGCAGAATACGAAGGCCTGATAGCAGGCCTGAAAGCTGCAGTCACCCTGGGGGTGAAGCGCCTCACCATCAAGGGTGATTCACAGCTCCTCGTCAACTTCTCAAACAAAGTATACGAGCCGAAGGACGAGCACATGGAAGCCTACCTCGCGGAGGTCCGCAGGATGGAGAAGCAGTTCTGGGGACTGGAGTTGTAGCATGTGCCTCACGACACCAATCAAGAGGCTGATGACATCACCAAAAGGGCATCCAGGCGACTACCTCAGGAACCTGGCATCTTCGAGGAGCGGCTCTTCAAGCCCTTGGCGACGCCATCGCTGCCAAGCATGGTGCAGCCTCGGGAGGAGCTCCCCCAGCCACCTGCCTCGGGAGCCCCGGTCTGCGGCCCGGCCTCAGGAGCGCGCCTGCTCCTGGCGCTGGAGCCTCAGGAAGGGTGCTAGATCACAGAGCTCAGGAGTTACCTGACGCAAGGGACCTTGCCGGAAAAGGAGGAGGAAGCGGAGCGTGTGGCACGGCAGGCCATGGCATACTGCAGCAAGGATGGAGAGCTCTACCGGAGACGACTGAATGATGTGTCCCTATGTTGCATTTCTAGGGAGCAAGCGAAGGAGCTGCTGGCAAATATACCCGATGGAGACTGTGGGCATCACTCGTCGTCACGGACCCTCGTTGGCAAGGCGTTCCGCAGCGGGTTCTATTGGCCCACGGCACTCAATGACACCGTGGAACTGGTGAAAGCTTGTGATGCCTGCCAATTCCATGCCAAGCAGATCCATCAGCCGGCGGGAGGTCTGCAGACTATACCCCTCTCATGGCCATTCGCAGTCTGGGGGCTGGATATCCTAGGCCCGTTCCCTCGGGCGCTGGGAGGCTATCGCTACCTCTACGTCGCCATGGACAAATTCACTAAGTGGGCTGAGGTGGAAGCTCTCCACACCATCCCCGCAGGTTCCGCGGTCAAGTTCATCAAGGGCATCGTGAGCCGGTTCGGGGTGCCGAACCGCATCATCACCGACAACGGTTCGTAGTTCACCAATAACCTCTTCAAAACATACCGTGCTAACCTTGGAACGCAGATATGCTACGCTTCGGTAGCACACCCGCGGAGCAACGGTCAGGCCGAGCGAGCCAACACAGAGGTCCTGAAGGGCCTGAAAACCAGGACCTTCAAGAAGAAGCTGGAAGCCTGCGGCAGGGGTTGGTACGATGAGCTTCAGTCTGTGTTGTGGTCCATCCGCACGACCGCAACCAAGCCGACTGGTGAGACCCTATTCTTCCTAGTTTATGGAGCTGAAGCCGTTCTCCCTCACAAGGTTAGACGTCGTTCCGCATGGGTCCTGGCGTTCGACGAGGCGCAGCAGGACACCATGTGGGGGGCGGATCTTGTGCTGGGGGAGGAGCATCGTCGAGAAGCCGCGCTACGAGCAGCAAGGTACCAACAAGCACTGCGGCGATACCACTGCTGCAACATCCACCCCAGGACTCTTGAGGTAGGGGACCTCGTGCTCAGACGGGTTCTCTCCAGGGAGGGACTGCATAAGCTCTCTCCCATGTGGGAGGGCCCGTTCAAGGTTGTTCATGTTTCCAGGCCCGGTTCCGCGCACTTGGAGATCCAGGAGGGGGTGCCCGTCCAGAACGTGTGGAACATTCAACATCTCCGAAGGTTTTACCCCTAAAAAGGCCCGGTGCGTGTGAAGAAGGCGAATGCCTGTGAAGTTGTCGCGTTTTGGAAAAGGCCCGGTGCCTGTGAAGAAGGCGAATGCCTGTGAAGTTGTCGCGTTTTGAAAAAGGCCCGGTGCCTGTGAAGAAGGCGAATGCCTGTGAAGTTGTCGCGTTTTGGAAAAGGCCCAGTGCCTGTGAAAAGGCGAATGCCTGTCAAGTTGTCGCATTTCGGAAAAGGCCCTGTGCCTGTGAAGAAGGTGAATGCCTGTGAAGTTGTCGCGTTTTGGAAAAGGCCTGGTGCCTGTGAAGAAGGCGAATGCCTGTGAAGTTGTCGCGTTTTGGAAAAGGCCTGGTGCCTGTGAAGAAGGCAAACGCCTGTGAAGCTCGCCGCCCGCGACACTCTCACGTAATAATGAGTGGGGCTGTACACGCCCCGGAGTCTCCGGAGTGCCGCCCTCGGGCCTCGGGGGCTCCCGCCCACGCCCAGTGGCAGCACTTAGCTCTGCGCTGCTGAGAAGACATCGAAGACTAGATTAGGTGCCGGACGCGGCTTCTTTCATTTGCTTTCCGCAGTTGGTTTGATTGTTTCTATTTGAAGTTTTACTGAAGCTGTTACCATTTCGAGCTCGCGACCCTTCGTTCGTTTCACTTATTCGATTCGTTTTCTTTCGCGTAAAGTCTCACGAGGGAGGAACTTGGGCACCCTCGCGAGTGTTTTCTGCCCTGGTGGTTTGGAACTCCCCTATCCGAGCCCGCTGCGGGAGGACCCCTCCCAGTCCATGCCCCGCGGGCATCGCGACGCGATCATACAATTTCGGTTGGTTGTCCCTGCTACCAGGGCTGGAGACTACCCCAACTGACTAACCCCTGCAGGACACAAGGCGCACAACAAGGCCCTTGCCTCGGGAGGCGAGGACCACAACGGGCTTCCCCCCCAAGTTAAGTGATTCCCACGCATAAACACGAGGACGAAAACAGAGCGCAGAAACAGTAGAAATAGCACGCCAATTAAACATCAACAGTTCGATACGCCCCCTTGGGGCACCAGACTGCATTCTTTTTGCGCAGGAAAGAAGGAAAAGCAAAATGGGCATGACTTGCCCGACATTAACTCTCGGCAGGGGCTCGTGCTGCCTCCGGAGCTCAGCTGGATTCCGCCTCCCGCTTCACCAAGGCACGGTGCCGGGCCGACCCGACGCCCTCTCCCAGGCGAGCGCGACGACGAGGGGGCTGGTCGCGACCACCGCTGGAGGAGCTGTCGTCTGATGGGGAGGCACCGAAGCTTGGCGAGCCTCGGGCGCCACTACCCGCGCGCCTCACACCACCTTCATACCGACCGACGCCAGGGTTGGGCGCGCGGCCACGGTCATCGTCTTTGGGGCAGCATCCGGAGCGGCGGCCATCTTGCCCGAACACCCTCATGTAGAGGGTGGCATCGCCGTCGAACTTAAAGTGTAGAGTGCACTGTCGGCTCAGGCCGCGCGCGCGGGCAAACGTTTGCCAGCCGCGGGTCAGAGCCGCCTCCTCGGCGGTGGAGACCTCCAGAGTAGCCCAGGAGGCCCTGCTGCAGCAACCGTCAGCCTGAAGCCAAACGCCGCCCGGGGCGCCAGTCGGAAGTTCTCCTACAAAGAAGCGGGGGAGCAGAAGCCAGGTGCCGGTCGGGTCTGCCAACCACACGACAAACTCCGGCAGCACCTCCGCCGAGCGAGAACGCGGCCTTAGTGATCGCGCAGCCCCGGCGTACCTCTCGTTGGCAATCGAGCGCTCACCGCCGCACAGAGGGGGGCTTCCACGGCCACGGGAGGTGGCATCAGGGGCCGTAGGGTGCTTGCGAGGGCGGCCCCGTCCACGCTTGGCCGGCGGAGAGCCGGGCCCTTCCCGGCGAGCCTTTCCTTTCTCCGCGACCGAAAACCTCTTCGGCGGGGCTATGGGATGGCGAGAGGCCAATAAGAAGGAAGGAAGTAGCAGTAAGAGATGAACTGGAGGGGGCTCATGCTGTTCCGTACATATAGTCGGGGGAGGCCAACCGCCGGCCTCCACGATCACAGGTAATCATGACCCATTTAGCGTGTAGGGACTTGTCAAGTCGTGCAGTTACCAAGGCGTCGTGAGGGAGCAATGACGCCCATGTCCAATCAACCGCCACGCGACACCCAAGGCCGCAGGCTGTTGGGGCCCGCGGCGCTTCGCACTTGCCCCTTCGCTTCTCTGCTAAGCCAAGTCCAGGCGCGCCTTGCGCCCGGGGGCTACTGTCGGTGTTCTGGGAACGGGGGTACCCAAACTTGCCTGCCTGCGGCCTGCGGCGTGGCTCAAGGAGTGGCCCAGTACGGCCAATCTTCATCAACACAAGCTCAAGACCCTCGCAAGGGGCCAAGCCTTGCGGGGCGGACGACGGGAAGCTTCCTCAGACACGGCCTCGTCAGGCTGGCTCGCGAGGAGGCGGAGAGATCAAGGCGGGGTACCTCACGAGGTGCCCGTGACGCAAGCCATGACGACAATAGCCAGGCGGGCGCCAGGCGGGCGCCGACCTGTGCAGAGTCCTTGTTTCCTCTTTGGTGCAAACGGAGCAAGCGCAGGCAAGAGCATCAAGCAAAGGCAACCATTTCGGTGCAACAAGACCAAGACCAGCAGAACAGCAGGATGGAGGTCATCGTGGAGCCCAAGTCGGCGTCATCGTCAGAGTCTTTGGCAGGCGAGGACTGACTTTAGTCAGGATAAGTGTACTAGATGTTCCCCTTCAAAATGGCCAATTGTTGGCGCCCTTCCCGCTCAATATTTGGGAAGAGGACCAGGGCCTTGCTCTATAAATAGGACTAGCCACAACGAGAGTAGGGGAGAGATCAATCTATCCAGCGGCATTTAGAGATCCACCACCACAAGAACTCCTCCCCTCGCGAGGCAGTTCTTCCTTGTATTGTTCATCATCAGCCCCTGAGGCAATCCACCACACCACAAACTAGACTAGGGTATTACACCACAATGGTGGCCCGAACTAGTATAAACCTCATGTCCCTTGTGTTGTTCTTCGTGTAGTTTAGACCTTTGCAAGGCGACGAGACATAGGTAGGTAGGAGGTGCGATCTCCACGTGCACCCTAGAGTTCGAACCTAGAGGGTCTGCCGGAACCCTAAATCCGACAATATTTGTAGCTATACTTGCTACTAACTTGCAGGGTCACTTGTCCCATCGTTGTCCATCGACAGCAGTTCGCTCAGATGGGCGTTTCATTCAGACGAATAACACGATGAAAGGCAGATGCGTTTTTCATTGGGTTACTAAACATCCAGATTCATTCGGATGCATTTTTTATACGACTAACGTGAAGTGAAGTGACTTGGCCACCTGCACACCGTCGCTCAACTGGTCACACCAGCATCACGTGGTAGCGCGCGCATCATCACCCGACGTCCCGCGCGTCACCACTCCGCTGCCTGTATGCGTCTACTTCATCTGGACGCCCTGCGCATCATCACTCCGCGACACGTGCCTACTTTGTCCGGGCGCCCCGCGCATCACCACTCCGCGGGACGGGTCTACTTCACTCGGCCACCCCGCGCATCGCTACTCCACAGGATGAGTCTACTTCACTAGGACGCCTCGCGCATCGCCACTCCACAGGACGGGTCTACTTCACTCGGACGCCCCGTGAGTCGCCACTTCGCGGGACAGGTCTACTTCACTCGAACGCCCCACGCATCGCCACTCCGCGGGACGGGTCTACTTCACTCGGCCACCCCGCGCATTGCTACTCCACGGGACGGGTCTACTTCACTCCGACGCCCGATGCATCGCTACTCCACGGGACGTATCTACTTCACTCGAACGCCCCGCGCATCGCTACTCCGCCGGATGAGTCTACTTTACTCGGACGCCCCGCGCGTCGCCACTCCGTGGGACGCATCTACTTCACTCAGACACCTCGCGCGTCGCCACTCTGCGGGATGGGTCTACTTCGCTCGGATGCCTCATGCGTCGCCACTCTGCGGGACGAGTCTACTTCACTCGGACGCCCCGCGCATCGCTACTCCGCGGGACGAGTCTACTTCACTCGGACACCTCGCGCGTCGCCACTCCGCGGGACAGGTCTACTTCACTCGGACGCGCCGCAGGTCGCCACTCCGCGGGACGGGTCTACTTCACTCGGACGCCCCGCGCATCGCCACTCCGCGGGACGGGTCTACTTCACTCGGACGCCCCGCGCATCGCCACTCCGCAGAACGGGTCTACTTCACACGGCCACCCCGCACATCGCTACTCCGCGGGACGAGTCTACTTCACTCCGACGCCCCATGCATCGCTACTCCGCTGGACGCATCTACTTCACTCGGACGCCTCGCGCGTCACCACTCCGCGGGACGAGTCTACTTCACTCGGACGCCCCGCGCATCGCTACTCCGTGGGACGAGTCTACTTCACTCGGACGCCCCGCGCGTCGCCACTCCGCGGGACGCATCTACTTCACTCAGATGCCTCGCGCGTCGCCACTCCGCAGGACGAGTCTACTTCACTCGGACGCCCAGCGCATCGCTACTCCGCGGGACGAGTGTACTTCACTCGGACGCCCCGCGCGTCACCACTCCGCGGGACGCATCTACTTCACTCGGACGCCTCGCGCGTCGTCACTCCGCGGGACGGGTCTACTTCACTCAGACGCCTCGCGCGTCACCACTCCACGGGACGAGTCTACTTCACTCGAATGCCCCGCGCATCGCCATTCCGCGGGACGAGTCTACTTCACTCCGACGCCCCATGTGTCGCCACTCCGCGGGACGAATCTACTTCACTCTGACGCCCCATGCATCGCCACTCCGCGGGACGCATCTACTTCACTCGGATGCCTCGCGTGTCGCCACTCCGCGGGACAGGTCTACTTCACTCGGACGCCCCACGTGTCGCCACTCCGCGGGACGGGTATACTTCACTCGGACGCCCCGCGCATCGCCACTTCGCGGGACGGATCTACTTCACTCGGACGCCTCGCGCGTCGCCACTCCGTGGGACGAGTCCACTTCACTCGGACGCCCCGCGCATCGCCACTCCGCGGGACGAATCTACTTCACTCCGATGCCCCATGCGTTGCTACTCCTCGGGACGCGTCTACTTCACTCTGCCGCCCCGCGCATCGCCATCGGTTGGTCACCTCATAACCACTCGGCCGTCCCGCGCGTCACCGTCGGTTGGTCACCTTATCACCACTCGGCCGCCCCACGCGTCACCATCGGTTGGTCACCTCATCACCACTCGGCCGCCCCGCGTGTCACCATCGGTTGGTCACCTCATCACCACTCGGCCGCCCCGCGCGTTGCCATCGGTTGGTCACCTGATCACCACTCGGCCGCCCCGGGCGTCGCTATCGGTTGGTCACCTCATCACCACTCGGCCGCCCCGCGCATCGCCACTCGGTTGGTCACCTCATCACCACTCGGCCGCCCCGCGTGTCACCATCGGTTGGTCACCTCATAACCACTCGGCCGCCCCGCGCGTCGCCATCGGTTGGTCACCTCGTCACCACTCGTCCGCCCCGCGTGTCGCCATTGGTTGGTCACCTCTTCACCACTCGGCCGCTCTGCGCGTCGCCAGTCGGTTGGTCGCCTCATCACCACTCGGCCACTCGTGCGCCTTCAGACAGGTAAGTCATTTTACATTCTTTTATTTCCGTCTTCCCGAGTATGCTGTAATTGACACATCACGTTCACTCGGAGGCCACGCCACCGAGCGTACCTCTACGCTCGGCTGCTTATTTTCACATACTTGCTTAGTACTGGTTATGTGACTCACGAGTCCAATTTCCAATTTTTTCGCATACATCATTCACGAACGCCATGCGTCGTTCTTAATTTCGAGTTTGCATCGGTCCTCTGGGGCTGCAACTCAGTCGAAACACTACACTTCCGTTTTATTCGAGCCAGTATTCCAATGAGTTCAGTCGGATCTGCCGCTTCAACAAGTTCGAACGGATCCTTCGCTCTTTCAGACTCTTGCTGGTTAACCAGCAAGCCCTTTGCACTCCCAGCGGGTGTCTATGGGTGTTATTCACACAAATCATTTCAGCACACATCAAATTTCCTCGAGAAACTATTTCGTTGGCTTGTGCCATTGTTTACACAAGTTGCGCGATCACTCGATGACAGTATGGACCAACTTCGTCGCTGCTCAGACTTGGTCACCATACCGGTCCCAGCGCACCACAACACCGACCTCGTCGCTCTGTTCACTTCAAACACATCCGGCCAACCACTCTGGGGAATCCTTTTCATCGTATCAATGATATAGACCTTGTTAGGCATGAGACAGATAAGTCCCTTTTATAATTAAACTTCACACTTCACTCTTTTTGCGAGTTTGCCTCTTTCAAGTATCACTCGGAAGCTTCTCCTCATCATTACCCGAGTCTGACTCGATGAATTGCAAATCATCCATTCAAAACTATATTTTCTCGTATTCCGACATGCCCGTTGTCGAAGCCTGTTGTACGCTCGGGGGCTACGCTGCACTTGGGGGCTGCATCTCATTTGGAATGACACTCTCCTAAGTAGTCAAGTACTTCATCACCAGTCAGATCCTTCATTTCAACAAGTGCATTCAATCCGCCACTTTGACAAGTTTTATAATCACCCAGATGCTCTGCACGCCATCTTCATTCTTATTCAGACTCGGTTGTCACGCCGGTCTTGTTTTGTCGCAAGCAAACTACACCAACCTCATTGTTACATTAGCTTCGAGAGCATCTGGCTAAGTCCTTCGAAGACCATTTCAGCCACTTGGCTAGATACGCAATATGTCACTCGACCACCCCGCACATCCTCACTCGGCCGTCCCGCACCACACCACTCGGTTGTGCATGTCTTCACCACTCGCCCGCTCTGTGCGTTGCCACTTGGTTGTGCACGTCTTCCGCATTTGGCCACCCTGCGCATCGTCACTCGGTTGTACACATCATCACCCCTCGGCCGCCTCCGCGTCACCATCAGTTGGACATGTCTTTACCTCTACACCCCCAACACGGGAACGACTAAGTTACTCGTATGATCAAACCTCATATCACACTCTGTAGCAAGCTTACCTCTTTCGAGCATCACTCGGGGGCTACACCCATGCCTCCCTCAGGGGTTACGCCCATTCAATCAACTCATTGATCACATCAGGAATATCTTTCTGACCATACATGCTCGGTCCACTGAAAATCTATAAGGGTAGTATTGTCCACTCGGACGATCGCCCAAATCATTACCTAAAGTCATCTTCAGTACTACAAAAGGGTGAAAACAACGCTCCTCTACGGATATACTTGGCCCTATCCTAGGCTCCAAGGCGTCAGTTTCACAAACTTGGACTCAGAGATGGCATGTGCTGGTTTTCCCCCGGGATAATGAGTGGCCTCTCTCTGGAGAGTCAGTCCACACACTAGCCTCGTCACTCAGCCTTCATGGCACGTCCATGTCAGACCACTAGTCTATCTCCTCCAGGAGACATACAAGTGCCAACAAGTTTTTCCTTGCAGTCAACATACTCCGAGCAGTCGGGAACATTGTTGAGGAAATCATTAACTGATAGCTGCTCGGTTGGCTAGCAAGTAGGGGATTAATAGGCTAACCGGCAAGTTAATCGGCCATTTAATCAATTAATCGGCCGATTTATCAGTTTATTAGCTACTCGCTGACCCTGTGAGTAGGGATTAATCGGCAAGTTAACTGATTCATCGGACGAATTCTTGAACAGGGGTCGGGAAGTACGTCCACTTGGATAAATACCCCTTTCATGCAAAAGGGTAAAAATGAAGCTCCATCGCTGAATCGTACAGGCGGCCTTACTCGTCGAACGTCGTTCGTACAACCACCTCGCTACGCATCCATCCGATTGATTCGATTCCAGATAAAGATATTTTACAGTCTTCCAAATGATTGTTCTTCATTTTTTACATGTTCTAAAATCCCCCAGTGGGTGCCTTAGTTGCGAATCCGTTTCGCCTAAGTCGAAGAAAAAATCCTACCGAGTGGTGAGCTTGCCTCTCACTCGGGGGCTTAGCTGCAGTCCAGTACTCGCCTAAGTGAAAAAAATCCTACCGAGTGGTGAGCCTGTCTCTCACTCGGGGGCTTAGCTGCAGTCCAGTACTCGCCTAAGTGACAAAAATCCTATTGAGTGGTGAGTCTGCGTCTCACTCGGAGGCTTAGCTGCAGTCCAGTACTCGCCTAAGTGACAAAAATCCTACCGAGTGGTGAGTCTGCCTCTCACTCAGGGGCTTAGCTGCAGTCCAGTACTCGCCTAAGTGACAAAAATCCTACCAAGTGGTGAGTCCACCTCTCACTCGGGGGCTTAGCTGCAGTCCAGTACTCGCCTAAGTGACAAAAATCCTACCGAGTGGTGAGTCCGCCTCTCACTCGGGGGCTTAGCTGCAGTCCAGTACTCGCCTAAGTGACAAAAAATCCTACCAAGTGGTGAGTCCGCCTCTCACTCGGGGGCTTAGCCGCAGTCTAGTACTCGCCTAAGCGATAGAAATCCTAACGAGTGGTGAGTCCGCCTCTCACTCGGGGGCTTAGCTGCAGTCCAGTACTCGCCTAAGTGACAAAAATCCTACCGAGTGGTAAGTCCGCCTCTCACTCGGGGGCTTAGCTGCAGTCCGGTACTCGCCTAAGTGACAAAAATCCTACCGAGTGGTGAGTCCGCCTCTCACTCGGGGGCTCGGCTGCAGCCCAGTACTCGCCTAAGTGACAAAAATCCTATCGAGTGGTGAGTCCGCCTCTCACTCGGGGGCTTAGCTGCAGTTTAGTAGTCTCCTAAGTGACAAAAATCCTACCAAGTGGCGAGTCCGCCTCTCACTCGGGGGCTTGTTGTGGACTTATGGATAACATCTCAAAATTATGAGGTGATCTCCGACCACAAGCAGAAAAGATTGAATAGCTGAGAAGAACGAAGAAATGCAAAACTCCACTTCAAAAGAAAATGGAGAATTGTTTGCACTTCGAGACGCGAGAAGAAAGATACTTGAACTCTACCAACAAGAATCTTGATGAACACTTGAAGAATGAATTAAATCATGAAGAACCACCATGAAGAACTCCAGTGACAAAAGGATGATGAGATAGAAAGAAGGAAGAAATAATAAGATTAAAGCTTGCAGTGACTTAGATGGAGGTTCCGACGAAATGGTCGAGGAAGATTTGAACTCCGGAAAAGAAAAGATGAAAACACTTGGAATCAAGAATTTAATCATCATGAACAAACTCCGGAGGAAGGGATTACTCATTTGAATGCAATAAGAATAAGATTTATTGTATGTTTATCCTTCATCAAATAAAATTGATGACAAGCAATGGATTGCGTACAACTTATCCGCGTTGAAAAGGATTAAGGCGGGATATAGCGCAAAACTTGAGAAAGTCTTCATGAACCACCGGTAGATTGGAAAGAACGAATGGATTGAATGATAATCAATGAAAAAGAATCTTGAACAAACCACCGTGATAAATAGAGAACGTTAACTGGAATGATGGCCTCCGGTGAAAAGAAACAGGAAAACAACTTCTGACATACTCCGGATGGGTAAGAAAGAATATCTGACAATTGGAATAATTCGAGAGGATGACATAAAGCTAGAATCACGAATCTTCGAGAGGACAGACAAGATTTAGAGGAAAACACTTCTTCGATCTTCAAATGATGATGAGAAACACCACCAAAATTACTGAGATACTCCGGGAGAATGAACAGCGAAGAGGTTGAGCCAGCAATGAGAATGGTTTGAAATCGATCTTGGAGAAGGCATGTGACTGATGAAATCCATTCTTATGTCACACTTTGAAAAGAATTGAGAATAACTCCGGGGGAATTAGAAGAGTCAGGTAAGATACTGGGAAAATACTTGTGGGTTAGGGCCCACTAAAATAGAACACCGTTGGAAAAGGGATGTTGAACAGATAGGTGAAGCACCGGAACAATTGAAATATTTGAATGAGGTGACAACCACGAATTAATTGTAACACAGATAAATCTCCTGAGATGTCTTCCGAACTCCGGAATGATTGAATGGCGAGAGGAAAACGAGCAAGGAGAACAATTGATCCAAGGAAAAGAATATGATCAACCCGAAAAACTTGAATTGAGTACACCGGAAAAAGAAAGGGATGAAGAATGACGAACGAGACGAGAATTCACCGGTTGAAATAATTGACGGAAGGCAGAAGAGGCACCACACTTATGAAATTGATGGTCGAAACAGACTCAGGCTCCGGGAAGAAGAGGGTGGGAGGGCGGAAAAACAAAGGGCGACTTGGAACATAGAACCGATGAATAACTTCAAGAGGGAACACCGGTTGAAATCATTGAGGAAAGAAAGTAAAAACTTTGCACGAGTAGGAAGGATACTCGATTACGGACTCTGGCTCTGAGAAGAAAAATGGGGGGCGGGTGGGAAAAGAAAACAACTGAGGATTGAACTTGCAAAGATGAAGAGGCTCAAGTCAACTTGACGCGAAATGCACCGGATGAAAAGAGATGAGAACCAACGACCGAAAAACCAACTGCGTGATCCTAAAGAAAAATTTGAAGGGGAAGAGGAGTAAGTCAAAACACCTACGTCAAGATTTCTCACCAGAGCGACGAAGGGGCTGAGGAGTAAAAATAATTCCTACTCTCTGATATAACTAGACTCTGAAATTAGTTTTCTTCTAGACTCGACAACGACCAAACTACACGATCAATCAAGGGGGCTCCTAAGGTGGGTCGAGGCTCTGATACCAACTTGTCACGCCCAATATGCGACCCTATCCAAAAGGTACTCGAAGGTCCCACCAAGGATAGACCCGCATATTGAAACGCTTTTACAAGGTGGATATCATTGCATCAACATTACATAATAGATAGGGATACATACAAAAGGCATACAATGCCACATGAATACAACAACACATCATCCATAAGAGCAACATCCGACTACGGATGAAACATAAACAGAAACTCAAACGACATCCACCCTGCTAGCCCAGGCTGCCGACCTAGAACCTATCCCCTGATCAAAGAAGAAATAGAAGAAGAACTCCAAGACAAACAAGCATCGCTCTCGCATCATGATCATCGCATAACCTGTACCTGCAACTGTTGTGGTAGTAATCTGTGAGCCACGAGGACTTAGCAATCCCATTACCATGGGTATCAAGACTAGCAAAGCTTAATTGGAAAGGAAGGGGTAAAGTGGTGAGGTTGCAGCAGCGACTAAGCATGATATGGTGGCTAACATACGCAAATAAGAGCGAGAAGAGAGCAAGCGGAATGGTCGTGAAGCTAGCAATGATCAAGAAGTGATCCTGAACTCCTACTTACATCAAACATAACCCAAAACCGTGTTCACTTCCCGGACTCCGCCGAAAAGAGACCATCACAGCTACACACACGGTTGATGCGTTTTAAATCGAATCAGGTGTCAAGTTATCTACAATCGGACATTAACAAATTCCCGTCTGCCACATAACCGCGGGCACGGCTTTCGAAAGTTTATACCCTGCAGGGGTGTCACAACTTAGCCCATGATAAGCTCTCGCGGTCAACGAAGGATATTCCTTCTGCCAGGAAGACCCGATCAGACTCGGAATCCCGGTTACAAGACATTTCGACAATGGTAAAACAAGACCAGCAAAGCCGCCCGATGTACCGACAAATCCCGATAGGAGTCGCACGTACCTCGTTCTCAGGGCACACCGGATAAGTCAAGCTATGAGTAAAACCAACCCTCAAGTTGCCCTGAGGTGGCCCCGCAGGTTGCTCGGTTCGGAGCAACACTCGAAGGAGCACTGGCCCCGGGGGGGGGGGGGGGTTAAATAAAGATGACCCTCGGGCTCCGGAAACCCAAGGGAAAAATGGCTAGGTGAGGCAAATGGTAAAACCAAGGTTGGGCCTTGCTGGAGGAGTTTTATTCAAAGCGAACTATCAAGGGGGTCCCATAAATCACCCAACCGCGTAAGGAACACAAAATCCAGGAACATAACACCGGTATGACGGAAACTAGGGCGGCAAGAGTGGAACAAAACACTAGGCATAAGGCCGAGTCTTCCACCCTTTACCAAGTATATAGATGCATTAATTAAATAAGAGATATTGTGATATCCCAACATAATCTTGTCCACCATGGAGCAATCTTCAACTTCACCTACAACTAACAACGCTATAAGAGGGGCTGAGCAAAGCGGTAACATGGCCGAACAACGGTTTGCTAGGAAGGGTGAAAAAGGTTAGAGGTTGACATGGCAAATTGGGAGGCTTGATGAGCAAAAGATAGGTAGCGCAACAAAGCGGTAGAACGAAGCAATTTGCATAGCAATGATAGTAGTGAGATCCAAGGTGACAGTCATCTTGCCTGAAATCCCGCAAGGAAGAAGAACGAGTCCATGAAGAAGATGAAGCCACGATGACGAACCAAGCGTAGACGAACGAATCCTCACGATCGCAACGAAACGGGAACTATCGAGAAGAAGCACACAACATGGTAAACACACCACACATGAACAAGGCATGATGCACAACCAAGCATGATGCATGACAAGGCTAAATGAAGCTACTCATGGCAAGATATGATGCAAACAAGAGCAACACATGAAAGCAAGTTTAAATGAGGCCGGAAACAACATATAACTATTCCGGCAAGTCGTCATATGCAGATTTCGAAATTGGTCCAGATCTGAATAAACCTTATGTCCAAGTTGTTAAACAGCAAGTTAAGATGCACCAAGAGAATCTACATGAAATTCTAGTCAAGTTACATATAAAGTTCATTAGATTTGGATCTACGGCCTAGAAGATATGAGCAAAACAAGTTAAACACAACATTGAAGCAAAATGCATACAAACATCAAGCAAACACCTCAAAACAAGGATGTATCATGATAATATGAAGCTACATGCAAAATCAAGCAAGTTTCATATAGAGCACACTCAAAATGGAGCAACGGTTCAACACATACACTCTATATAAGTTTAAAGGACAAGCTGTCCAAAACAGCAACTAGGCAGATTGCAAGCATCAAAACAACATGCTACAGGACCACAACATGAGAACAAAAGGCATGAGCATGATGTACAGGTAATGAATTACAAAACATGAACACTGAGATATCTCCATAAATCACTAGAGCATGCTCAAAAAGACATGGCAAGATTGCAAACAATAACAGTTTACAGGCTTAGCAGAAATAACATCAGGTTGCAATGTTTAGAGCTATCAAACAACATGTTACAGGAACTTATTATGGCAAACAAAGGCATGGAAAGCTACTACTAAATGCATAGAACAAAAGTCCTTTACTGACCATGAGCCAAAAGGGATCAGAAGATATGATGGCACTCATGTAAACATGGCAAGTGATATGACAGATTCATACATGGCAGGAACAACAATAAGTAGGCATGTTGGTGAGCTTGTACCACTCACCATAGAGCAATTCATGGCATGACAAGGTAACCAACAGTAAGAGCATCTCACAACAAACATTTTGATATTTTACACACACGAAACGAAGCAGTATGCAACAAGTTATGATACAATGAACAGGGGACCAAATTGCAAATATTACGGGGACTTAGAAGAAAACGGGGTCAACCTCTTTGGACCGGATCTGTATCTGGGCTCGGCACGGGAACCGAGGTTCGCCGGAGTTGAGGAGAGGAGGTGGCTGGAGACGGGGCGCCGGCCGGATCTGGCGGCGGCGGGGGTCGGGGGTCGCCGGAGGAGGCGGTGCCGGCGGGCACTGGCGCGGGGGCGAGCAGCTCGGGCGGCCGGTGGCTGGGCGGAGGAGCGGGCCGGGGGGAGGCCGAAGCGGGGGGAGGTCGAGGCGGGGCGGCGGAAATCGCCGGCGAGGCGGCGGGCGCCGGCGAAGGTCGGCGCAGTGGCGGACGGGACAGGGGCGGGGCGCGGGGAGCCGGGCTCGCGGGCGCGGCGGCTCTCGAGCGCGGGCCGGGGAGGGCCGGCGATGGGCCTCGCGGGCTTCGGCGGCGCGCGTGACGGGCAACGGAGACGTGGCGGCGCGGGAGTGGCTCAGGCGGCAGAGGAGGTGACGTGGCGCGACCTGATTGGTCCGGGTGATGTGGAGGCGGCGGTGGACATGTCCGTCGAGGGGACGGACGTGTCCGGTGGCGGCGGGGAAGGATTTTTAGGGTTCCGTCTGCGAATTTCGGGGGAGGTGGCCTATTTATAGATTCTGGGAGCTAGGAGAGTCATGCGATCGTGATCGAACGACCAAGAGCATGGAGGGGTTTTTGATGGGTTATTAGGCCACTTTGGAGGGGTGTTGGGCTGCACACAAAATAGGGCTTTGCGGTTACCCGGTTAACCGTTGGAGTATCAAACAGACTCCAAATGGCACGAAACTTGACAGGCGGTCTACTGGTGCTATACCAAGGCCGCTTGGCAAACCTCGGGCCATTCCAAGAAAGTTTAACACCCGCTCACAATAGGAGACAAAAAGGGGGACGCCGGAGGACATAGGAGTGTCGGATTGCAAAACGGACAACGGGGAAAATGCTCGGATGCATGAGACAAACACGTATGCAATGCAATGCACATGATGACATGACAAAATGCAACATGGAAGCAGATGACATGGCAACGACGGCGAATAACTGGTGGACACCTGGCGCATCGAATCCGGGGCGTTACACCCTTGGCCGTAGTGAACTGGCGTGGGGGTGCGGGCTGGTATCCGGCCTTATATGCCGTTTTACCCCGGCCACGGGGTGGGCGGTCAGCCTCATCTTGCGCTGGAAGGTCATGCTCTTCGGCCTCTTCTTCTAGCGATTTGTGATTTGGGTATCCCCTGATAGGGGGCTCGAGTCTGTATTCTTCGGCCGCCAGGACCTCGGTCCATCTGTCTATGAGCAGATCTTGATCAGCTTGGAGCTGCTGCTCCTTCTTTTTTAGGCTTCTTGAAGTGGCTATAAGCCGGCGCTTGAAGCGCTCCTGCTCTATGGGATTCTCTGGTACGCCGAATTCGTTGTCACCAAGGCTCACCTCGTCTTCGGAGGAAGGCATATAGTTGTCATCCTCCAAGTATCCATCCATCGCCTGTTCGTCTGGGCTGACCTGCCCGTGTTCCTGTTCGGCCTGCTCGAAGGTGGGATGATCAGGATTGTATTCCTCTTTGGCGCCATCTGGATTTTAGTTTCCAGTGCCGGTGTTGCTATGGCGGGGCTTGGAGTGGCGCCAATGACGCCCATGCTTTGATTTCGTCCTTGAGGGGTTATCTCCTGTTGCCTCATTGCCATTGGTTTCTTTGGGAGTATCCACCATATATATATATCATATGAAGAGGTGGCAATCCACCGCCCTGTGGGCGGTGGTTCCTGTTCTCCTCCCGCATCATCGTCTACACCGTCGATATCTTCGGAGTCAAAGTTAAGCACGTCAGTCAAATCATCGACCGTGGCTATTAAGTGGGTGGTGGGTGGGTAACGAATTTCTTCGTCGCCAGCTTCCCATTCAAGCCGGACATATTTCGGCCAAGAGTCTCCTGACAGAGAGAGAGATACCTGAATGAATCTAGCACGTCTCCGAAGGGTGAGTGCTGAAAGATATCCGCGGCGGTGAACTCCATAACTGGAGCCCAGTTAGACTCGATGGGCACGAATGTGCACGGTCTGGAACATACGGCCGGAGACAAGTCTGGGGGTCCGGAGATACAGATTTCCTTAGGAGAGGAGTCTGTGTTCATCTCCGACGCCGATGAATGTGCGGCCTTCAGGGCGGGGTCCAACCACCCATTCTCGAAAGGCATGACCTGCTCTGGAGCGAAGTCCAGAGCTGTAGCAGGTGCGATGTTCCGAATACTGTCCGACTGCAGATCTAGGTCATGCAAGTCGTGATCGTTCGGCGCTCCTGACACGGGCCCGAATCCGTCAAGATCAAGTCTCCGCGGATGTCGGCAGTGTAGTTAAGGTCTCCAAACCTGACCTGATGGCCAGGGGCGTAGCTATCGATCTGCTTCAGATGGCCAAGCGAGTTGGCCCGCAGTGCGAAGCCTCCGAACACGAAGATCTGTCCGGGGAGAAAAGTCTCACCCAGAACGGCGTTGTTGAAGGTTAGAGAAGCCATCGAGCCTTATAGCGACGACATAGAGGAACTCTCAATGAAAGCACCAATGTCAGTGTCAAAACCGGGGGATCTCGTGTAGGGGGTCCCGAACTGTGCGTCTAAGGCAGGTAATAGGAGGCTGGGGCCATGATGTTTACCCTGGTTCGGGCCCTCTCGATGGAGATAATACCCTACTTCCTGCTTGATTGATCTTGATGATATGAGTATTACAAGAGTTGATCTACCACGAGATCAGAGAAGCTAAACCCTAGAAGCTAGCCTATGGTATGATTGTTGTTGTGTCCTACGGACTAAACCCTCCGGTTTATATAGACACCGGAGGGGGCTAGGGTTACACAGAGTCAGTTTACAGAGGAGGAGATCTACATCCGAATCGCCAAGCTTGCCTTCCACGCCAAGGAGAGTCCCATACGGACACGGGACAAAGTCTTCAATCTTGTATCTTCATAATCCAACAGTCCGGCCAAAGCATATAGTCCGGCTGTCCGGATACCCCCTTATCCAGGACTCCCTCACTCGCTACTATTATATCCTTAAGATATTTCCGTTTTCATTAAAGGGTGATGCTAAAACTTGGTTTAATTCTCTGGATCCTGGTTGTGTGCGTAGTCCCCAGGATATGGTTTATTACTTCTCTGCTAAATATTTCCCTGCTCATAAGAAACAAGCTGCCTTGCGGGAAATATATAATTTTGTGCAAATTGAAGAAGAGAGTATCCCACAAGCTTGGGGGAGGCTTCTCCGATTAGTTAACGCTTTGCCTGATCATCCTCTTAAGAAAATGAAATACTTGATATTTTTTATAGTGGACTAACTGATGCTTCCAAGGACCACTTGGATAGTTGTGTTGGTTGTGTTTTCAGGGAAAGAACAGTCGACCAAGCTGAATTTTTATTGAATAATATGTTGACTAATGAAAATAATTGGACTCTTCCTGAGCCAATTCTTGAGCCAACTCCTGAGCCTATTCCTAAACCAACTCCGAAGAAGAGGGGAGTTCAATTTCTCAGTCCTGAAGATATGCAAGAGGCAAAGACGTCAATGATGAAAAAAGGTATTAAAGCCGAAAATGTTAAGAATTTACCTCCTATTGAATAAATACATGGCCTTAATATACCGCCTGTTGAAGAAACACATTGTATTGATAACCCGACACAGGTAGTAAAGGTAAATTCTCTCTATAGATATGATAAGGTTGAAATCCCGTCTACTACATTTCCTAGCCAATGTTTAGATGAATTTGATGAATTTATGGCTAGACAAGAAAGTTTCAATGCTTATGTTGGTAGAGAATTAAAGAGTAATGCTCACATGATTGGACGCTTGAGTGATTATATGGCTAGAGTTAAAGGTGAACTTAAACTCATTAGCAAATATGCTTCTATGGTTACCACTCAAGTAGAACAAGTACTTAAAGCTCAAAGTGATTTGCTCGATGAATTAAATAATAAACATGACTTTGCTGTTAGAGTGGCTACTAGAACTGGTAGAATGACTCAGGAACCTTTGTATCCTGAAGGCCACCCTAAGAGAATTGAGCAAGATCCTCAGAGAAATAATTTAAATGCACCCAGTCCTTCTAAAAAGAAGAAAAAGAAAAATGATAGGACTTTGCATGCTTCTAGTGAACCTGGTGTAGACACACCTAAGAATACCAATGATATTTGTATTTTCGATGCTGAAACACAATCAGGTGATGAACATGAACATAGTGATAATGTTTATGATAATGTTCATCTTGATGATCAACCTAGCAATAATAATGATGTAGAGATTGAACCTGCTGTTGATCTTGATAACCCACAATCAAAGAATCAACGTTATGATAAAAGAGATTTTGTTGCTAGGAAGCACGGTAAAGAAAGAGAACCATGGGTTTAGAAACTCATGCCTTTTCATCCGAAGCCATCCAAGAAAAAGGATGATGAGGATTTTGAGCACTTTGCTGAAATGATTAGACCTATCTTCTTACGTATGTGCTTAACTGATATGCTTAAGGTAAATCCTTATGCTAAATCCCTCAACATTGGAGTGGCAGGACATGAGGATGTGGAACCCCTTCAAAATTATAAGGACACATATTGGCAAAAGCTCAAGACTAAATTTTCATTCTAGTGATCCAAGATCACATTGAGTCCATAGGAAAGCCAATACTATTAAAAGGGGATGAGGTGTTGCTTAATGGCTTGCTTGCTCAAAGTGCTTAGTGATATGCTCCAAATCCCTCAACCACTTTCTCATTTCCACATATGTCCTAAACCTAAAGTCAAACGCGGCCCCACCGATTTGTTCTATCCGGCGCCACCGAGTTCACTTGACATAGCCATATCCACAAACCCTAATCAGTTCGATCTTCCAATAGGGATCTCGGTCTCACCGAGATGGGACTACAAACTCTCTGTTTCCCTTCATAACGTTTCAGCCTAACCGAGATGAGCTATTGGTCCCAGCGAGTTTGCTTGACCAAGTCTTTGTTTGCTTATTGCTGAAACTGGTATAACTGATTTCATGCAATAGGTCTCACCGAGATAAGGTTTTGCCCTAACCCTAGCGCATCGGTCTCATCGAGTTGATGTTGTCGGTCTCACCAAAAAGCCTAACGTTCACATTTTGAACCACGTCGGTCTCACCGAGTTTCACTATTCGGTCCCACCGAGTTTGGAAAATTGTGTGTAGCACTTAGATTTTGTGTGGAGTCTATATATACCCCTCCTCCCCCTTCTCCATTAGAGAGAGAGCCATCAAAACATGCCTACACTTCCACTACTCATTTTCTGAGAGAGAACCTCCTACTCTTGTGTTGAGACCAAGAAATTTCAATCCAACCACAAGAATCTTGATCTCTAGCCTTCCCCAAGTTGCTTTCCACTCAAATCATCTTTCCACCATAGCCAAATCTGTGAGAGAGAGTTGAGTGTTGGGGATACTATCATTTGAAGCACAAGAGCAAGGAGCTCATCATCAACACACCATCTATTACCTTTTGGAGAGTGGTGTCTCCTAGATTGGTTAGGTGTCACTTGGGAGCCTCCGTCAAGATTGTGGAGTTGAATCAAGGAGTTTGTTAGGGCAAGGAGATCGCCTACTTCGTGAAGATCTACCCTAGTGAGGCAAGTCCTTCGTGGGCGATGGTCATGGTGGGATAGACAAGGTTGCTTCTCCATGGACCCTTTATGGGTGGATCCCTCCATAGACTCGCGCAACTGGTACCCTTCATGCATTGAAGTCTCCACCAACATGGATGCACGATAGCACCACCTATCGGGACCATGCCAAAAATCTTCGTGTCTCCAGTTGTGTTTGCACACTCCAATCCCATCCCTTTACTTTCTTGCAAGTTGCATGCTTTACTTTCCACTGCTCATATACTATTTGCATGCTTGCTTCAATTGTATTGTGAATGCTTGAAATTGGGCTAATTTCCAACCTCAACTTGAAAAACCTAGAAACTGCTATCTTTACTTGTTGAGGGTCTAATCACCCCCCTCTAGACACCTCTTCTCGATCCTTTCACACATTCCGTATGACTATAGTTCGCCAAACAATATGCTGCATGATTTTGTTCATGTCAAATCTTCTGAGGAATAAACTCCCTGTCAGAACACAAAGCATTTATCTCCAAGACGAGATGCCCATAAGCAGAGCAGGAAAGAGCTCACCCAAGAACATAGCTAACGCCTCCGACGAGTTGGACTGAACGACGGAGATGTCCGTATCTTGGATAGCCAATGCCATACCTTCCATGATTTCATATAGCTTGACCTCCAGTGCATCATTAGAGCAACTCCAACGGGATGACCCATTTTGTCCGCCTGCGTCCGTTTGGGTCAGTGCGGACAAAAGTGGAGGCCCAACACACTGACCCAAACCCAAATCTCGTCCGCCTAGCGTCTGCGCCGACCCATTTCCGTCCCACAATTGCACCTGAAATGTGTCGGCACAGAAGCAAAGCGGATGCGCCGCGTGTATCCTCGTCGTCCGCCGCATCCCCACCTATAGGCCACCCAAATACCGCCCGTCGTCTTATTTATGATGACCGCTGATAGCGGCCCACTAGTTAGCCACTGGAAGCGTCTTTTTTAACCACGCGTGTGGCGGGGGTTGGCCTCATCCACTTCCGTCCACATCTGGCCCCACACCACTCCCTTTGCTTCCTCGCTGGCGACAGCAAACCCTAGAAAGTGATGTGCCTCTTCGGCAGCAGCAACGGCTAGGGCAAGGGCACCCCCGGCGCCTCGTCCTCCCGTGCTCCTCCTCCCCCTCCTTCTCCAGCGCCGGTGCGTTTCCGCCCAGGTCATCGGTGCCTACACATCTTGGTGCACCAAGCGCGGTGGCACTGTGAGTATAGGCAGCCGCTGCCCTACCCCGACGTCATGCTGCCGCACCACCTGCACCTGGATCCGCACCGGATCCCGGTGCCGGTGGTTCCGCAGACCTAGCGGGCGCACGACGAGGAGGTGCGCAGGCGCCACGTGCAGCTCACGCTAGAGCAGTGGCGGATGCCCAAGTACGCCGCCGACTCTCCTAACTGGGAGGCTTGGTTTGCCCTCGAACACGAGGAGCAACGGCGTGTAGGCGTCGACGCCTTCCCGCCGCCTGTTTCCACCGCCACCCCCGCGGGTAGAGCCGAATGAAATGGAGGAGGAGGCGGAGTACCAAGCTGCCCTCGAGGAGGCCCTACAACATGCGCTGGAGGCTAGCCGGCTCGAGGAGGATGCGCAGTGGGATGTGCTGGAGCAAGCCCTTGCCTTGTCGGCGGCGGGGTCTTCGTCCACACCCTGCTCTTTGTCTCGCCTCCACCGCCGCCGCCGCCCGTCGAGCCCAAGCAAGAGCCGGAGCTAGAGCCGACGCTGAAGCGTTCCTCGCCTCCACCCACCTAGCGGGAGAAGGCCTACACGTGGACGGGCCAGTACCGTGAGTGGGTGAGCATGCCTCCTATCCAGCACGCCGCGACGCTGGCATAGGAGGCGGCCCACCTTGACCACTGGAAGGCACATTGGCTCTGCCAAGAGCAAGCCGATGGCGAGCGGCAGATGCGCTACGACGTGATGCTGCAACACGACGCGGAGGCGCTCCGGCTTGAGGAGGAGGAGGTGGAGCGTGCGTGGCGGTCGGTAATGCCGCCACCCCAGGAGTCGTCGGAGAAGGCTGCCCTGGTAGCGTACCACGCGGCGTTCAGGTGGGCTGGCCCTGCTCTCGTCTTCATCGACCTCACCAGCGGCGATGGCGATGGGGACATAGACTTCAAGGGCACGGGCAAGGTCGACAACGTCTAGGGCAGCATGCGGGGCGGCATCGTGCGGGCTTTAGTCTTTTTTTATGTTTTAATTAATGTTTAATTTGGTTTAAGTGGACTTTTGCTGGCGGTTGACCGACCACTTATGTTTAATTATGTTTATTTCTACGAGCTTGTTTTTTTTCACGCCGGCACATTTTGGTCTGCCTTCATGTCGCTCGAAGCTACGTCGGTATTTCCCCGAAGAGGAAGGGATGATGCAGCACAACGGCGGTAGATGTTTCCCTCAGATATGAAACCAAGGTAATCAAACCAGTAGGCGAACCAAGTAACACTGTCGGATTTCGGGTTCCGGCAGACCCTTAAGGTTCGAACTCTGGGGTGCGCGCGGAGATCAAACCTCCTACCTACTCACGTCTCATCGCCTCGCAAGGATCTAAACTACATGAAGAACAACACAAGGGACATGAGGTTTATACTAGTTCGGGCCACCATTGTGGTGTAATACCCTACTCTAGTTTGTGGTGTGGTGGATTGCCTCAGGGGCTGATGATGAACAATACAAAGGAAGAACTGCCTTGTGAGGGGGGAGTTCTTGTGGAGGTGATGCCTCTTGGGAAGGATTCAATCCGGATCCTTTCTTCTGTGGTGGCTAGCCCTATTTATAGAGCGAGGCCCTGGTCCTCTTCCCAAATATTGAGCGGGAAGGGCGCCAACAATTGGCCATTTTGAAGGGGAACATCTAGTACACTTATCCTGGCTAAACTCGGTCCTCGCCTGCGAAAGACTCTGACGGTGACGCCGGCTTGGGCTCCACGATGACCTCCATCCTACCATTCTGCTGGTCTTGGTCTCCTTGCACCGAAATGGTTGCCTTTGCTTGATACTCTCGCCTGCACTTGCCCCCTTTGCACCAAAGAGGAAACAAGGACTCTGCGCAGGCCAGCGCCCGCCTGGCTTCGGTCTTCATGGCTTGCGTCATGGGCAGCTCTTGAGGTACCCTGCCTTGATCTCTCTGCCTCCTCGCGAGCCAGCCTGACGAGGCTGTGCCTGAGGAAGCTTCCTGTTGTCTGCCCCATGAGGCTTGGCCCCTCGCGAGGGTCTTGAGCATGTGTTGATGAAGATGGGCCGTACTGGGCCACTCCTTGAGCCATGCCACAGGCCGCACGCAGGCAAGTCTGGGTACCCCCATTCCTAGAATGCCGACAGTAGCCCCCGGGCCCAAGGCGCGCGTGGACTTGGCTTAGCAGAGAAGCGAAGGGGCAAGTGTGAAGCGCTGCGGGCCCCAACAACGTGCGACCTTGGGCACCACATGGCGGTTGATTGGACGTGGGCGTTCCTGCTTCCCCATGATGCCTTGGCAACTGCATGAATTGACAAGTGAGCGGTACCTGGCCATGCTTACCTTCTTTTCCTTCTCCAGTTATTGCCCAGATCCCCTTTCTCGCTCTCCTCCTTCTTGCTTCTGCAATCCCCAGATCTACTCCAACCCTGCATCGTAGTAAGGCATGGCGCCTCGCCAGACCCCGATCGGAGCTTGGTACTCGCCCGCTCTGGACCCTCTGAACGTGTCGGAGAAGAACCTTGCCCAGATGCGCCAGATGATGGCGGCACAAGGCAACGACGTGGCGGCCGCGCTCAAGGTTGGTTCCGCCCTTCCCGAGGACAAAGGAAGCACCTTCTACCCGCTCTTTGTGAGCGCCATCGCCGCCGGTCTGGTGCCTCCCTTTTCTGAGTTCTTCCTTTCTGTTCTCCGCCATTACAACCTGCAAGCTCTGCACCTCCATCCCAACTCTGTTCTTCTCCTGGCGATTTTCGCCTACTACTGCGAGGCTCATGTTGGAGTAAGGCCCTCGGTGGCCTTGCTGCACCATTACTTTTACCTCCGGGTTTCCCGCGGCCCCATCACTGCGTGCGCGAGCTTTATTGCGTACTCCAGTTCCAATGCTATCTCGAAGCCCGGGGAGAGGATCGAAGGCTTCCGGAGCAAGTGGGTCATGGTGGATGCTGGGCGCATCCACCCCCGACTGATCCTGCCTACGAGGCAGCCCGAGGCCGTCGACGCTTGATCCCGTGCGGAGCTCATTGATCCCCGCGTGAAGCGAGTGCTGGAGAGGATGGACGCGGACCTGTGGCCGGGCAACATGGCGATGATGAAGCTGACCGGGGCGTCGCTCCTGAGGGAGTTCCTGGAGCACCGGGTGGCTCCGCTTCAGGAACACTCGCTCCCGCTGTGGAGGCTCGGGGGGGCCAATGCCGCCCTTCGCCCGAGCTCCGTAGTCTTGGCCGACGGAGATCTGGCCGTGGTCCTCCAATCCTTGGTTGGGGGAGACATGGCGTGATTGGAAGGCGCTCCTGTACCCCTATTCCTTCGGGATGATTGGGAGCAGGTGGTAAACTCCATGCCTGCTTTCGACGGGGATGGGCCCGTGCCCGCGGAGGTTCCTGAGGACCTGGCAGCCCTGGCGACGGTGAACGTATCCTCCGGCGACTCCGACAGAGAGGAGGAAGAAGAGGGGCAGGAAGAGGAGCCCGACTCCGAGGCGACCGACGGGGAGTCGAGAGAGCCCCTCCCTCGACACAGGTCCCGCGCTCTTCGCCTCATGCCGGACGATGACGAGGATGGCGACGAGCGAGGCGGTGAGTGCTCACCCCTGATCCCGAAGATGGACAGGACGGGGCTGGTTCTCTGTGGGCATGCTCCGGCTTCAAGGCGATCTGCAGATGTGCCTCCTGCTCCCGAGTCTCCTGAGGTTGACCCCAGCAGCCGGCTCTCGGGCTTCAAGTTCAGCCGGAGGTTGCTTGAGCCCTCGGGCGATGACCAGTAAGTGCTTGATTCTCATTTTGCTTCTTGTTTTGTTGCAGAGGCTTGACGTCCATATTCCTTGGCTAGGCCGGTGTCTGCGGCAAAAAGGCTGAAGGGGGCCCCTGAGGCCTCGTCCGGGGCAGCACTTCCACTCGCGGGAGAAGGGGGCGGCAAAGCCCGGGCCTCTCCTGCCCAGTCATCCTCGCGAGGCCAGGCGGGGCGTGCTGGGGCGAGCTCAGCCCCCGTGGCCCAAGCGGCTCCCGAGGTGTCCTCGCCTGATGCCACTGCTGCAGTCATCGGGGCTCAGAAGGTCCCAACTCATGGTGTTGTGATCACGCTGCCGTCTTCTCCTCCTACTCCGCCAACTGCCATTTCTCCGGCTCCTTCTACCATCCTGGATTGTGCTGCTACTGAGCTGGACCGGCTGCGAGGAGACCTTCAGGGCACCGACCCTCGCTTGGTGGCCGGGCGCCTGGAGCTGGCCTCCGGCTGGATCCGCTCTGATGCTTCAGTTCAAGCGGCGCTGGTTCAGGCCACAACGGCTTGCGACGAGGAGAAGCAGGCCATCCTTCAGGCCAAGGCCGCTTGTGACGCCGCCTTGGGTGAGGTTGCAGATGTCCAGGGCCACTACAAGGCGCTGGAGAGCGAGCTGCAAGGCCTGCGCGACCAGCTCGCCAAGGAGGCCCGTGACCGCCAGGAGAAGGAGGAAGAGATGAAGACTCGTGAGACTGCCGCCAAGGACCGGGATGCCAAGCTTGCTGAATGCCATGGACACTTAGATAGGCTGGAGCAGGCGTTGGAGGCGAAGAGGATCGAGATGGACGGCAGGGTTGGTCCTGGCCGAGGACCGCGTGGCCTTTGCGAAGCTGGAGGAGAGGGCCCGCGCCTTGCTGAAGACGCTTTATGATGGCAGCCTGGAAAAACCGCTGGTCGGCGCCGAGGACGGCCCCGTCAAGTTTCTTCCCTTCCTAGTCCGTGCCCTCGAAGATGTCGCCATCGGCCTTGGCCCCATGGCTGAGGCTGAGGCGCGTGTCCTTTCTTTTGCAGTGCTGACGCGCGTCTTCACCCATGTCTACCTTCATGACCCCAACATTGACCTTGACAGCCTACTGGAGCCTGCGAGCGGCGAGCTTGCCGCTACCGCTGCTGAGGCCGTGAAGGGTCGAGCAGAGGCTCTGCAGGCAAGGTTCCGCGCCTTCAGCACCAAGCCAAGGCGAGATGCTGCCGATCCTGAGGCTCCGCGAGGCAAAGCCGCCCAGCGCAACTCCACCACCAGCGATGGCACTGCTGGAAAGTGACCCCTTCGCGGATACTGTCCTGTTTTTAGCTCCTGCAACATGCATCATGCCTCGGGGAGGCATTTAAACTTGCGTTTGGCGTTGTGAAAACAATCCATGGACTGTAATATTTGCTTTTGAATTCCTTGAGGTTTGCGTTTTTCCTTCCTACTTGCTTGTGTTCTACGTCGGCAGAGCCCGGCCACGCGCATACCTCAGCCGCCGTTAGCCCCGACCGGAAACCAGGACGGGACCAAGGAGTGAGGGGCTATGTGACCAGTTAGGCTCCTGAGTCGCGATGCTCAGGAGTCCCCCTTGACGCACGAATAGCAAGTAGGGAGGGGAGATGCATGAGCAAATCTACCGTTCTACATCGACTGGGCCCGGCCCCGCGCATACCTCAACCGCCGTTAGCCTTTCGGAACTAAGGGGTGAGGGGCTACGTGACCAGTTAGGCTCCTGAGTCGCGATGCTTAGGAGTCCCCCTTGATGTTCAAACGGCCTTCGTACCTTGGCTCCGCTCGGGAGAGACATGCAATGAACCAGGCCCGAGGGGCCTGGCTGGGTGGCGTGCGCCTGGGCGTGACCCAGGCGTAGCCCCCGTGCCCAGCCCCCTCGTGCGGCACTCCCGAGGGGAGGCGTTACGATGGGGCCAGACACTAAGCTCTGGGCTCCCTGAGGTTGATGCGGCTGGGGGCCACCCTCAGGTGTTTATCACCAGCGCGGAGCATAGCGCTTCCGTATGTGTACGGGCATAGCCGCTCCTCGGCAGTGTCATCAGCCAGCATGGAGCATGGTGCTTCCACTGGTGCATGGGAGGGGGCTCCCCTCTGGGAGGAGCCCCCGGGGCGTGTACAGCCCCGCCCTGACACGTGGCTGGCACGGTAGGGCCTGACGAGGTGTATCTGGGCACTCGTGAGCCATCGCGGGACTCACGAAGCCCTACCTCAAGGCGGGCTGCGCCTGGCTCTGGGCCTTTACTTGTAATGTGCTCTTGCAAATTTGGTTAGATGCCGACGCTCTACGTCCTCAGGTCCCGGCCCTCGAGCAAGCTCAGCCGTTGCTGGTATGCCAGGTCGCAATGTCGTGGACAAGGCCAGGAGGTGAGGGCTGAAGAGCCAGTAAGAGTCCATGAGTCGTGATGCTCAGGTACCCCCCCCCTTTAACGTGAAAGCGGCCGGCATGAGGGAAGAAGGGTGCCACCACAGGCATCAAGTAATGATCATGGTGGGTCAAACGCCTGACCCGAATAAATGCGAGAGGGATACATGCCGCTGGGTCAGGCCCGAGTGGCTTGGGGATAATGCAGCCCGAGGGGCGCCCCCAACAAAGTAAGCTAAAAACATGAACAAAAGGGATACATGCCGCAGGGACGGACCCACGCGGCCTGGAAATGATGCAGCCCTGGGGGTGCTCTCAGCTGAAAATGAAACTCGAAAGATGTCACCTGATGATGTTGAAGACGAAGGGATGCTGAAGTAGAGAACGGCGTGCGCTGCGGAAGCTGATCTTTATGAGCCCCCAGGCCCAGGAGCCTCGGGAGGCTCCGGAGGCGCTAGCGGCTCCTTGCAGACCATCTCCATCTCTGCCAGGACTGTGGAATGCCTAGCCGCTTGAGCCTCCAGGATGCTCCTCATGAGGTGCTGACGCACAGTGGTCGCGTTCGGCAAGCCGTAAGGCATGCGAACATAGCTGTGGGGTGGACCTTCGCAGCGTCCCACGCGTGAGGGCCAGAGGCGCTCCTGAGAGGCAGCTCGGTTGAGTCCTGGTATGTCGATGCAGACGCGCAGCCCACCATCCTCGCCCGAATGGGGAGCTACGGTGGGTAAGCGGCGGCTGCCACTGATGACTCTTGACTCCTGCAGCTCCTGAATGATCTCGTTGACGAACTCCTGAGTGTTTGGCCCTCCTTGCCTTGCTCCTTCCTGAGGGAAACGTGCTTTGAAACACGCCTCCAAGTGGTGCCCGAGCGCCTCCCTCGTGATCTTAGCAAAGTCGATGGCCCTCCAGGAGAGAGCCCCCGAGCCTTGCTCGAGGAGGGCACCGGGCACGCCTTCCTATGTGACAGAAGGAGGCGCCCCCTGAACGGGCGCGGATCCTGAGGGGTTCGGATCCTGAGGGTTCGGACCAGGCAATGTCTTCTTCTTCTTCTTAGGGACTGCCTCGGGAAGCCTTCCGCTCCTGTGATCTGGGTCTTCGATTGATGCGGCTTGAAAAGCATGCTCCAGAGAACACACAACATCTCTCTCTTCACAAGGCACCGTGATGACTCCACCGCTTCCTGGCATCTTGAGGACATTGTAGCCGTGATGAGTCACGGCCATGAACATGGCCAGAGCTGGGTACCCAAGGATGGCATTGTACGGCAGGTGGATGTGGGCGACGTCGAAGTCAATGAGCTCGGTGAAGTAGTTGTCGCGCTTCCCGAAGGTAACAGGAAGGCGGACCTGCCCTATTGGAACAGTGGAACCATCAGTGACTCCTGAGAAAGGCTTGGTTGGCTGAAGCCAATTGTATGGCACTTCGAGATTGTTGAATGTCTCGACGGATAGGACATTGAGCCCTGCTCCGCCATCAATGAGGGTCCTAGTGACTTGCACATTGCTGATGATTGGGGAACAAAGCATCGGGAGGACTCCTGCTGTGGCCACGCACTTGAGCTGATCCGCTGAGCTGAATGTGATGGCGCATGCTGACCACCTGAGAGGGCGTGTGGCCTCGAGCTTGGGGAGGACTGCATTCACTTCGCGAGCAAACTGCTTGAAGATACGCTGAGAGGCCGGGGCCTGAGCGTCGCCCAAGATGCAGGCGATTGTGCACGGCTCCTGGAAGCCTCCAGCCCCTTCGTCCTGATGATGGTCTTCATTCCTCCTCGGCTGTGGTGGCAGAGGAGGGAGGCCCGCGTTGCCTTGTGGGCTATCCTCGCGAGGTTGATCCCTCCAACCTCCCTCGCGAGGCTGGTCCTGCCAGCGGTCCTCGCGAGGTCGGTCACGCCACCCTTGGCGAGGGCCACGGTCTTCCCATCGTCCTCCACCTCTTCCTCCTCCTCAGCCATAGCCCCGGTCGCTCCACTCAGGGCATCGGCCGGCACGCATGTCCCGCACGGCCCTGAGCTCTTGGCATTCGTTGGTGTTGTGGGTGTGGAGGTCGTGGTACACGCAGTACCGGCTACCCTTGGATGACTCAACTTGATCCCTGCCTCGCTTGGTGTCCGCTTCCTCTGCAAGCACGGCAGCCCCCTTGCGCTTCACGTCCTTGACCTTGGGCTTCTTTTCTTCTGGGTCGGCAGCCGGCAGCTCAAGGAGGGAAAGGCGTCCTTCCTCAGCCCTGGCACACTGGGTTGCCAAATTGAAAAGCTCCAGGGAGGTGCACAGGTCTTCATGGATCGCAAACTCCTCTTTCATCTTGACGTCACGCACGCCGTCGGAGAAGGCTGAGATGATGGATTCCTCAGACACCTTGGGGATCTTAAGGCGAGCGTTGTTGAAACACTGGATGAACTTTTGCAGGGTCTGTCCTAGCTGCTGCTTGATGCGGCGCAAGTCGCTCATGGCCGGGGGCCGGTCGTGGGTGCCTTGGAAGTTGGCGATGAAACGGGTGCGCATCTCGTCCCAGGAGGAAATCGTGCCAGGAGCCAGGTTCAGGAGCCAGGTGTGGGCATCGTCCTTGAGCGCCATGGGAAACTAGTTCGCCATGACCTTCTTGTCCCCGTTGGTGGCTTCAATGCCCAGCTCATAGAGCTGGAGGAACTCCACAGGGTCAGCCGTGCCATCGTAGCGTGGGGGCAGGTCTGGCTTGAACTTGCCCGGTCAAGCCATGCTGCGCAGCTCGGCGATGAAGGCACGGCAGCCTGTAGTGGCCACGGGAGGCCTTTGGTGACGGAGAGCTTGATCTTGGAAGTTTCCGTGCGCTGCCGCCAGGAGCAGCGCGGGGTCTTGGAGCGCTGGAGTAGGAGCGCGGTCGTGACGAGCCGGTGCAGGGAGCACACGGGCAGCTTCTTGGGGACGAGGGATCTCTTGGCAGCTCTTCTCTTGCTGTGCTGGCGCCGGACGGGGCGGGTCCCATCCAGGGGCCATGTGCCTTGGGCCCAAGGCGCCTTCTTGAGGGGGAGCCGGCTGAGGCGCCCCCGGAGCTTCGTTGCCCGCACAGGGCGGGGCGCGGTGCAGGGAGAGGGATGGCACAGGGGAGCACCCAGCGGCGCTGACGAGCTTGGTGATGCGGGCGAGCCACTCGTCGTAGAGGTCGTCGATGGGACGGTAGTGCAGGAGCTCCCGCGCCAGGAGAAGCACGGTGTGCACGTCCACAGGAGCGCGACGGGCGTGGGACGAGGAACCGGCTGGAGTCAGCGACGGGGTGGTGGTGTGGCCTTCTCGCCGCACCGATGGATGCAGGGACGACGCCTGCTGCTCGTTCCCCGCCGGGCCGGTGGTGGAATTGACGGCAGGCGACGGGGAACGGCGGGGGCATCCGCCAACGGGGGCCATCTGGGCGACGTGAGTGGCGAGAGCGGCCGGGCTCTCGGCGCGGGCTCAACGAGCGTCTGACATGGATGTGGCGGGCGGCGAAACACAGGGCGGCGGAAGGCGGATTCCGGTGCACCCCTACCTGGCGCGCCAAATGTCGGATTTCGGGTTCTGGCAGACCCTTAAGGTTCGAACTCTGGGGTGCGCGTGGAGGTCAAAGCTCCTTCCTACTCACGTCTCGTCGCCTCGCAAGGATCTAAACTACACGAAGAACAACACAAGGGACACGAGGTTTATACTAGTTCGGGCCACCATTGTGGTGTAATACCCTACTCTAGTTTGTGGTGTGGTGGATTGCCTCAGGGGCTGATGATGAACAATACAAAGAAGAACTGCCTCGCGAGGGGGGAGTTCTTGTGGAGGTGATGCCTCTTGGGAAGGATTCAATCCGGATCCTTTCTTCTGTGATGGCTAGCCCTATTTATAGAGCGAGGCCCTGGTCCTCTTCCCAAATATTGAGCGGGAAGGGCGCCAACAATTGGCCATTTTGAAGGGGAACATCTAGTACACTTATCCTGGCTAAAGTCGGTCCTCGCCTGTGAAAGACTCTGACGGTGACGCCGGCTTGGGCTCCACGATGACCTCCATCCTACCGTTCTGCTGGTCTTGGTCTCGTTGCACCGAAATGGTTGCCTTTGCTTGATACTCTCGCCTGCGCTTGCCCCCTTTGCACCAAAGAGGAAACAAGGACTCTGCGCAGGCCGGCGCCCGCCTGGCTTCGCTCGTCATGGCTTGCGTCATGGGCACCTTGTGAGGTACCCTGCCTTGATATCTCCACCTCCTCGCGAGCCAGCCTGACGAGGTTGTGCCTGAGGAAGCTTCCTGTCGTCCGCCCCGTGAGGCTTGGCCCCTCACGAGGGTCTTGAGCATGTGTTGATGAAGATGGGCCGTACTGGGCCACTCCTAGAGCCACGCCGCAGGACGCAGGCAGGCAAGTCTGGGTACCCCCGTTCCTGGAACACCGACAAACACAACGTAAACAGCCCCTGCACACAAATAACAACACCTCGCAACCCGACGTGTTAAAGGGGTTGTCAATCCCTTTCGGGGTACGGCGCCTCAAGATAGGCAAAGGACGTGGGGTAAATTTGTAGTAGATTGATAGATCGAACGCCAAATAAAATAAATAATAATAAATTGCAGCAAGGTATTTTTGTTTTTTTGGTTTAATAGATCTGAAAAAATACGCAAGGAAAAAGTAGATCGCAAGGCAAATATATGAGAAAGAAGACCCGGGGGCCGTAGGTTTCACTAGTGGCTTCTCTCGAGAAAGATAGCAAACGATGGTTAAACAAATTACTGTTGGGCAATTGATAGAACTTCAAATAATTATGACAATATCCAGGCAATGATCATTACATAGGCATCACGTCCAAGATTAGTAGACCGAAACCTGCCTGCATCTACTACTATTGCTCCATACATCGACCACTATCCAACATGCATCTAGTGTATTAAGTTCATGAAAAAACGGAGTAATGCAATAAGAACGATGATATGATGTAGACAAGATCCGTTTACCTATTGCAAAGATATAGGTCCCATATTTTTATCCTTAGTAGCAACGATACATACGTGTCGGTTCCCTTTCTGTCACTGGGATCAAGCACGGTAAGATCGAACCCACTACCGGGCGCCTCTTCCCATTGCAAGATAAATAGATCAAGTTGGCCAAACAAAACCCAAATAGATCAAGTTGTCATATTTTGGCTCTATCAAATAGGCGTGTCCAGCAAGGACTGATGACTTAAAACACAAAATAAAACAAGCAAAGACACATATCATACAAGACGCTCCAAGCAAAACACATATCATGTGACAAATAAAAATATAGCCTCGAGTAAAATACCGATGGTCGTTAGAAGAAAGAGGGGATGCCACTCGGGGGCATCCCCATGCTTAGTTGGTTGCTCATTCTTGGATAATAGCTTGGGATGACGGGGCATCCCCAAGCTTTAGGCTCTTCTATCCTTCTTTCATCCATCGTAAGATAACCCAAAACTTGAAAACTTCAATCACACAAAACTCAACAAAACCCTTGTGAGATCCGTTAGTAAAAGAAATCAAACCACTACTATAAGTGCTGTGTCAAACCAATTCTTATTTTGTTTTTGTATTATATCTACTGTATTCCAACTTTTCTATGGCAAAAACTCATCAAAGAAAACCACAGAGCCATCAAAATAAGCACACAACACAAAGAAAACAGAATCTGTCAAAACGGAACAGTCTGTAGTAATCTGGAACTTTCAAATACTTCTGGAACTCCAAAAATTCTACCAAATTAGGATGACCACTGTAATTATATAATTCTTCTGCAAAATAATCAGGGAAAAATCTCTTTTCTATGATTTACAAAAATTATTTTCATGAGCGCAAAGTTTCTGTCTTTTTCAGCAAGATCAAACAACTATCACCCGAGAATATCCTAAAGGCTTTACTTGGCACAAACACTAATTAAAACACAAACAAACACAATCATACCAGTAGCATAATTGTGTTAACACACAAGAACAGAAAGCAAAATGCAAAAATAAATTTTATTCATTGGGTTGCCTCCCAACAAGCGCTATCATTTTACACCCCTAGCTAGGCATAATATTTCAATGATGCTCACATAAAAGATAGTAATTGAAATACAAAGAGAGCATCATTTAGCATATGGCAAACAAATTTAAGTCTAACATACTTCCTGTGCATAGGAATTTTATAGGAAAACAAAGTAGCAAGACAAGCAAGGTCTAGCATATGCAAGGAAGAAGAAACAAACAATAACAATCTCAACATGAAGAGAAGTAAGTTAGTGACATGAAGATTTCCACAACCATATTTCCCTCTCTCATAATAATTATATGTGGTATCATATTCAAATTCAACAATATAGCTATCACATAACATATTTTCTACATGATCCACATACATGCAAAGTTGACACTCTTCCAAAATAGTGGGATTAACATTAACTAAAGTCTTGACCTCTCCAACCCCACTTTTATCAAAAATTTCATAAAATTAAACATTCTCCAAGGTAGTGGGATCTAAAGTTGACACTCTTCCAAACCCACTTTCAATATTATTGCAAACACTATTATCAATCTCATATTCATCACGGGGCTTAAAGAAATTTTCAAGATCATAACAAGAATCACCCCAATCATGATCATTGCAATAAGTAGTGGACATAGCAAAATTAGCATCCCCGGGCTTGGGGTTTTGCATATTATTAGCAAAATTGACATTAATATAATTAATAGTAAAATCATTGCAATCATGCTTTTCGTTCAAAGAGCTATCATGAATCACTTCATAAATTTCTTCATCACAATTTTCAGATTCACGAATCTCAAGCAAAACTTCATAAAGATAATCTAGTGTACTCAAATCACTAGCAATTTGTTCATGATAATTGGATCTCTTAAAAAGATTAGCAAGTGGATGAGAATCCATATTAAGAGATATTTAGCAAGCAAAGATGCAAGCAACTAGAAGACACATTGCACACAAGCAAAGAAGAGATCTGACGAGAAAATGGCAGACGAAAAAGAGGGCGAATAAAACGGCAAATTTTTGTGAAGTGGGGGAGAGGGAAACGATAGGCAACTGGCAAATAATGTAAATTGTGAGGAGATGATATTTGTGATTAGGAACCTAGTTGGTGTTGAAGATCCTCCCCGGAACGGCACCGGAAATTCCTTTTGATGTCGCTTGAAGCTACCTCAGAATTTCCCCAAAGAGGAAGGGATGATGCAGCACAACGGTTGTAGGTATTTCCCTTAGATATGAAACCAAGGTTATAGAACCAGTAGGAGAACCAAGCAGCACAACGTAAACAACCTCTGCACACAAATAACAACACCTCGCAACCCAGTGTGTTAAAGGGGTTGTCAATCCCTTTCAGGGTACGGCACCTCAAGATAGGCAAAGGACGTGAGGTAAATTTGTAGTAGATTTATAGATCGAACACCAAATAAAACAAATAAGAATAAATTGCAGGAAGGTATTTTTGTATTTTTGGTTTAATATATTAGAAAATAAACGCAAGGAAAAAGTAGACCACAAGGTAAATATATGAGAAAGAGGACTCGGGGGCCGTAGGTTTCACTAGTGCCTTCTCTCGAGAAAGATAGCAAACAGTGGGTAAACAAATTACTGTTGGGCAATTGATAGAACTTCAAATAATTATGACGATATCCAGGCAATGATCATTACATAGGCATCACATCCAAGATTAGTAGACCGACTCCTTCCTGCATCTACTACTATTACTCTACACATCGACCGCTATCCAGCATGCATCTAGTGTATTAAGTTCATGGAAAACAGAGTAATGCAATAAGAACAATGACATGATGAAGACAAGATCCGTTTATCTATTGCATAGATATAGATTCCATCTTTTAAACCTTAGTAGCAACGATACATACGTGTCGGTTCCCTTTCTGTCACTGGGATCAAGCACCGTCACATCGAACCCACTACCGGGCACCTCTTCCCATTGCAAGATAAATAGATAAAGTTGGCCAAACAAAACCCCAATATAGGAGAAGAAATACGAGGCTATAATAGATCATGCATATAAGAGATCAAAGAAACTTAAATAACTTTCATGGATATAAAAAGATATAATTGATCATAAACTCGAAGTTCTCGGATCCCAACAAACACACACAAAAAGAGTTACATCATATGGATCTCCAAGAGTCCATTGTATTGAGAATTCAGCGAGAGAGAGAAAGCCATCTAGCTGCTAACTACGGACCCGAAGGTCTACAAAGAACTACTCACGCATCATCGGAGAGGCACCAATGGAAGTGGTGAACCCCTCCGTGATGGTGTCTAGATTGGATCTGGTGGTTCTGGACTCTGCGGCGGCTGGATGAATATTTCGACGACTCCCCTAGGGTTTCTAGAATTATGTGGTATTTATAGAGCAAAGAGGCGGTCCGTGGGGCACTCGAGGTGGGCACAACCCACCAGGGCGCGCCTGGGCCTCCCAGCGCACCCTGGTGGGTTGTCCCCTCCTCGGGACTCCCCCCAGGTGCAACCAGGACCCAACTTCTTCCCTTTGGTCCATAAAAAATCATAGTAAAGTTTCGTGGCATTTGGACTCTGTCTGATATTGATTTCCAGCAATGTAAAAAACATGCAGAAAACAACAACTAACACTTGGCACTATGTCAATAGGTTTGTACCAAAAAATGATATAAAATGACTATAAAACGATTATAAAACATCAAAGATTGACAATAAAATAGCATGGAATAATAAAAAAAATATAGATACATTGGAGACATATCAGCATCAGCAAGCTTAACTCCTGCTCGTCCTCGAGTAGGTAAGTGATAGAAACAGAATTTTTGATGTGGAGTGTTGTTTATCATGTCATATCATATTCTTTTCTTTGTAGCATGGACTTTTGGACTTTTATGTGATTCAGAGCAATAGTCTAGTTTTGACATAATAATTTAGATACTCAAGCATATCAACAAGCAACCGTGTCTTTCAAAATATCAATGCTAAAACAAGTTATCCCTAGCCCATCATGCTCAAACATTGATCCAATCATGAAACACACTAGAATATTAGCTACACCCAATACTTAAGTAAGATCATATTGCCTCCTAGTTGGTGCTTTTATAAGAGAGGATGGAGACTCAATTTCAACAATAAAAATTGCATATAGTAAAAGAAAGGCCCTTCATAGAGGGAAGTAGGGATTTGTAGAGGTGCTAGAGCTCAAAGTGAAAAATTAGAGATAAAAACATTTTGGGAGGTGTATCCATCCCACCAACGAAAATGACTCAGAGTTCCCAACACTTTCCATCCTAGATATGCCATAGGCGGTTCCCAAACAGAAAATAAAGTTTATTCCTTTTTCCACCATACTTTCACTTTCCATGGCTAGCCATATTCACGGTTGCCCTCCATACCAACACTTTCCAAGGAATTTATTATTTGACAACATAAAGTAAATTCATTTTTGCATTTTGGGACTGGGCATCCCTAAAACCTTTGCCTTACTCTCGTGCATGACAAGTGAATAAACACTCATCATGAGAATAACACATCCAGCATGGAAAATATTAGCCACCCGTTACCGTTCCGCAAGTGAAAGATCGTGGATGTCGCCTAGAGGGGGGGTGAATAGGCGCTTTTAAAATAATTATGGTTTAGGCTTTAACAAATGCGGAATAAACCTAACGGTTAATGTCGTGGTGGGCGCACGACAGATGCCAAGGGATGGCTAAAGAGAGGAGGAGGCTCAAGGGCGCTGGTGGGCTCCAGAGGCGAGGTTAGCATGCGCGGGCGTGGGACGCCGGACATACCCATGTTCGGGGCTCTCTGGAGAGATAATACCCCTAGTCCTGCCGAGTGTAGTTTGGATGGTCGATAGTACAATGTTGCTCCTAGAGCTGTATGGAGGAGGAAGGAAGTTGGCCAAGGCTTGGGCTGCTCCTTCTCTCCGGTGTTGCCGTTGGGTGGCTAGTCCTATGCTTGCTTGCTTTTCTCTTGTGTCTGTTTCTTTTCCTGCTTGCCTCGTCTCTCATACATGCCCCTGGAGGCGTGGGTTCCTGGGGGGTTTTATAGATCAACCCACCCAGGGTTACAATGGTAATACGCCGAGTCGGTGGGTCCGTATTGTCGGTGTCCGGGATACCGGGCTGGGTCCCGCTTGAGGGCCTGTGGTTCGTCGGGTTCCCCTAGGTGCGGGCCCCGCGTGCCTAGGAGGACTGTGCGCCGTCTTGTCAATCGTTAGGGTGTGGCCGAGTCGAGTCGTGTACAGTGCTCTCCGTCAGGTTGTCGCTTGCTGTCGTCAGCGGTGAGGGCGGGAGCACTGTTGCCACGCCAACCCCGGTTAGCGGGTAGGTAAGGGGCACTGTTGCGACGCTCCGGCTGACCATAGGCATGGGCGGAAGCATTGTTGTCTTGGTCATCGGTGATTGAAGTCTCGTCCCATTGTACGACCTGGATGGGACGGAGCTGACCCGTGGCTGGGTTGCCGTGCACGCCATGGGTGGGGTCGGCTTGTCGAGGAAGCCTTGGTTGCGCCGGGTTGAGTCGTCTTGCGCCAGCTGCTGCGGCCGGGTCGACATACCTTGCCGGGTCAGAGAGCTTGGCCGGGTTGCGGGCCTTGCCGGGTCGAGCGACTCGGCCAGGCGCGTGACGGTTTGAAAAGGATCCGGGTTTTGTTGCCTGCCTGGGGTTCATCCCCCCGACAGTAGTCCCCAAAGCTCTGAAGGTCCGTCGTCTTCGGATGAGTGGGCCTTCGCAGTTTCCCCCTTGAGCAAGGCGGATTCTGCGAGCGCCGGGTCCAGCAACACCCACTATGTGCCGGTTTTCTCGGAAACTGGATCGTGGCATCCCGGCCGTGGCGGGAACCGAGGAGTCCGTCGAATCTTGAGGCAATCCTTCGGGCTTCGCGTAGGCTCCACATGGTGCTCAGAAGTCGGAGGGGCCTGACAGGCCACTCACGTGACGGGACCGGGCGACGGGCCGGGGCCCATCGCCGCGCGCCCTTGGTCCATGCTCATGGATTTATTGCGGCATCCGGGGGTCGGTTGCTCTTCCCCGGGAAGTTACTGCGTGTGTACGTGCGCACTTATTGCGGGGTAGTGGAACGGGTGCGTGCAGACGATGCCACTCCCCCACATTTGAACCGAGGGTTATAAATTGAGGGGGGCAAGGGGGCGGCGGACATCACTCTCCCTCACCCCCTCTTGTCCTCCTGCTCTTGCTCTGCTCTACGCCACCAACGCACAGTTGTGCCTGCCGCCCCAAGTAGAGCTTACTCCGTTGTCCATCTTCTTTCTTCCTTCTTCTGTCCATGGCGCTGCCGTCGGGCTCCTGGATGGGCTCCAACGTCACCACCGAGGACATCACCCATCTTCGAGCTTCGCGGCGCCTGCCGCGGGAGACGGACGTCAGCGTCCGCCTGCCGCGCGGCGAGCAGAGGCCCCGGCCCGAGGGGCAGGAGCGCGTGGTCTTCCTCACGCGCTTTGAGCGTGGGTTTGGGCTGCCGACGAGCACCTTCGTTCGCGCGTTCTTGGAGTTCTTCGGGTTCCAGCCGCACCATCTTGGTGCCGGCGCCATCGTCTAGCTTTTCGGCTTTGTCACCCTCTGCGAGGGGTACCTGGGGGTCGAGCCCACGATCGACCTCTGGGCGCGCTTCTTCTCCTTGAACCAGCAGGGCCCATCGGCCGGGGAGTTCGCCGACTGCGGAGCCGCCGTCATCTTGAAGCGGTCGGGGGCGGATTTCCCCAAGATCCCACTCGAGGATTCTGCCAAGAAGTGGCAGAACTCCTTCTTCTATGTCCACAACCTCGGCGCGGATCATATCAACCTTCCGCTCTTCGCCATTGCGCCGCCACGGGCGAAGACGAACTGGGGCTACTCGCTTCAGTGCTCATTGCAGGAGATTGTCAACCTCTGCGAGCAGGTGACGGTGATGAGGATGCAGGAGGGGCTCACCGGCACCGACCTCCTTGCCGCGTTCATCACTCAGTGGGTCCTTCTGCTTCAGAGGCGCTCCTGCCTCATCGGTGAAATGATCGGCCTTCAGGACCCCAACCCCATGGGGTCGACACAGCTGTCCATCGAGCAGGTCTCGCGCGGCGTGAACGACATCTCCAAGGCAACCCTTGGAGAGGACTGGCGGTTCGGCAAGGCGCCGTACAACCAGTCGAACCCGGTGCCGCAGGTGAGTGTCTGGTCTTCTTACTTAGCTTCCGCGCATCTTCTCATTCGTCCCGACGCAACGTGGGAGATACTTCTAAATGCGATTCGGCATCCTTACGCCCGTGCTCCATCGCAGGTGGCGTCGGTGGTCCCAGAGGAGCCCGCGGCCCATGGCGGCGAGGAGGTGGCCGAGTCTGACGCTGGCGCTGGGCGTCGTGCGGGTAAGTCTTGTATCTTTCTTTCTTCATTTGTCTTGAATTGTTGATCATGTCATGGTGCGGGCGACGCTGACGCGGGTTGTTGGTGTAGTGGCGTTGGGCGGGGGAGGCGGCGACGCGGGCGGAGCCGGGTCCTCGCATGGGGCGGCGTCGAGCCGCTCGCATGGAAAAGACAGCGTCGCGCCATGACCCTGGGCCCTGAACCGCACGATAGACCCGGCAGGGGCTGGGAGGCCGACCAAGAAGAAGCGTGGTGGCGGGCACGGGAGGCCAAACCCGGTCCCGGTGTTGACGGGGTAAGCTTCATTTCTTGTTTGCGCCCAGATTTTTTTAGCTTGTCTTGTTTCTTTTTTGCTCATTCTGCCTTCTTCTTCAGGTTGCCAATCACGCTGGCGAGGACGGCGGCGGAAGCCACCGCCGCCGAAGGGGCCACGTTCCGCAGGAGCCGGTCCGACCTCGCCGGCCAGGCCAAGGAGGAGGGATGGGGTGACTCGGACCTTGGCCTGGATCCGAACGACGCCGAAGCCTTGGCCTGGCGGGACAGGAACCGGGCCGAGGCGGAGCTGGAGGCGGCGTCGGTCCAGGCTTGGACTGACGTGGCAGCGGTATGGGCGCGAGCCGGCACGGAGCCGGCCTGGCGCAAGATGCTGGAGGGCACGATGGTGGCGGCGACGGTCTTTGAGCCGTCGTCGGTGAGGGTGCGCGGCCGGGCAGGCTGGCTGAGCTGGTGATCCTCGACCAGGAGGTCGTGGAGGTGGGGGGTGATACTCCGCCGCGGGCCGATGTGGTCGTGCGTGCGGGGGATGATGGTGGTTGAGGCGACGCCGTTTTGGAAGAGGCGCCGCGGGTGGCGGTTCCGGAGGCGCCGCTGTTGTTGGAGGATGTGTTGCGGATGGCGGTGCCGGAGGTCACCCCGGGAGCTGGGCCGGACGCGGCGACGCAGGGCGTCCCGGCGTTCTGGTCGTCATCGGCGCCGGAAGGGGCGTTAGAGGAGGTGCTGGCCGCGTCACAAGCGGCCAGCGGGGGGGCACACCTTGGTGCCCCGGCAGGGAGGGCGCCGAGTTGCCGTGCCGCAGCCCGCGCGGAGTGGGGTCGCCGCCGTCTTCGGGCCTCAGACCGAGGAGGAGGCGGTGTTGGACACCGTCAGCGCCGCCTGCGAGGCCGGACTGAGCGGCTTGAGGCCTTCGCCCAGGCCAAGGTGGAGTGGACACGCGACCTGGAGCGCGCCGTTCTGGTAAGTCTTCTTTTTTCTTGTAATTTCTTCTTTGTGGGGGCGCGCCAGCGCACCCACTGGGTGTAGCCCCCGAGGTTCGGGCCAACTACGTAGTAGTTGGGTTGAAAATCTTTAGAGCGTTGGCTTTTTTCTGACTTCTGTCTTTTTCAGCATCTTGACGCCTTCTGGGTTGCCGCTTTTAACCACCTTCTGAGCAAGCACCGAAAGCTCAAGGAGCAACTTGCCGTCAAGGAGGAAGAGCTTCGCGTCACCGCAGGTACTCTTGTGCTCTTTTCTAGTGGGGGGGTGCTAGCGCACCCACTAGGTGTAGCCCCCGAGATTCGGGCCAACTGTGTAACAGTTGGGCCAAATCTTAAGTCTTGCCTTTTTTTCTGCATAATCCTTCTTTTTCACAGCTGAGGTGTTGTCCTGGCGGACTCGGTTGCTCCAGGCCGGTCATCATTATGACCGACTTGTTGCCGATATCGACCGTCTTGGCGTCGAGGCGGCGCAGGCGAGGGCGGAGGCGGCCGTGGCCCGACGGTCTCTTGATGAGGCCAACCGGCTGCATGAGCAGCTTGCGGGTCACAAGAGCCGCCTCGAGGCCGAGGTGGAGCTCCTTAAGGCGGAGGCTGCCAAGGTGGTGGAGACGCAACAGGCCCTGGTCGAGGCGGACCAGCAGCGGGCCAGCTGGCCGATGACAAGGGCCGGCTCCAGGCCGAGGTGGATCGCCTGCGGGAGCAGGCCACCGCGGCTGAGGGGGCCCGTCAGGACGAGGCCCGTCGCCGCGAGGTGGCCGAGAAGGCGGCCGAAGACAAGGATGTCAAGCTGAAGGCGGCCCTTGCTAAGGCGGCCAATCTGGATAAGGCACTCGGGGAGCGCGACCGCGCCATGGAGCGGGAGTGGCATGGTATGTTGCTTGAGGCGCAACACCTGGAAGAGTCCTTCTCCAGTAAGTGTTGTTTCTTGTAGTTTGCCGGGTCGGGACCCGGCCTTTCTTCCTTGTTGTTATTCTTCTAACTTGCTTTTTCCTTTGTGACAGGGGCCTTCCCGGAGACGCAGCGGCTGGTGGAGGAAGCCGTCTGCTATCAGTGCGACCCGACCGACGTTGCTGGGTCTGGGACGGATCCGTGGACGGCCTGGACCTTCACAGAGATCATCGCCGCTGCTGAGGCCCGCCTGCAGGTCCTGGGGACGCAGATGGAGAGGCTGTCCTGGGCCGGCACCACAATAATGGAGGCCCTGTGGCCGGACTCCGTCCATCTGCGCAACTTCTCGTGCATGGCGTGTTGGTTGGAGATGGGTCCGGACCGTCGTGGCGTGTTTCCGCCGCTCGTGCCGGTGCTGAGATGGCGCTCCGGTTCGCGCTGTCTTGGCATCCGGATCTTGAGATTGGATGCGCTGATGGGCCAGCGCACCGGCTCGGAGCAGTTGCTACAGGAGCAAGCCGGCCGGATCGCCTCCCGGGCCAGCTACATCGCCGAGTTCGCCTTGCACGACGAGTTCCATCCGGAGCGGACGGAAGACGGCAGCGGAGGCCGCCAGGGGAGAGCCATCAACGTCGCGACGCGGCGCTGGAGATGCCTGAGACACTGTATGTAGAATCTGTTAAGTAGCAGGTCCACCCACCCACTGGGGGTTTTAGGGTGTAATGAACTCGGGCCGTGGGCCTTTAAATATTTGTGTGTAAATGTCATGAGTGCTTTTTTGCTCTTTGCCTTCCGCTTTTCTAAACCGATTTCATGCGTTTTTCCTCTCTCAACCCCCCCCCCCCCCCCCCCCCGCAAGTCAGACGGCCAAGGCTCCGGTCCGTGACAAGGAGTTCGATTCTTCAAGAGGGGCACGTAGGATTTGGGTCCTTAGAAGCATTGAGCGCAAGCGAAACACCCACTGGGCCGGCTGACGGCAATCCAGCTTAGCCAGTTGGTGAGCAGACGGTCGTGCGGCTACTCATTTGATGAGCGACGGGCCGGGTTGATCGACCTGGCAGCCTTGGACTTAGTGTATGAAGCGTAAAGGAGCTTTGGCTCGTTGTGCTTGCCCACCGACAGCCAAAACTGGATTTGGCGGTTTTAGGGCGAAGTGGGGGACCATGGCATCCCAACTTTATCAGGAATCACTAAGTAAGGCGGCGTGGTGGCGACCGAGCTGGCCTGCCCCCGAGCCCCCGGGTCGAGCGAGTCGTACCGGTGGCCGGGTTCAGTGGTAAAGTGATGCAGAAAAATAAGGACGCAATAAATTGGTCGACAAAAGGCAGCCCCCGAGTCTCGTTCGGGGACGCCATAGTTTCGTGCGTTTACAAAAGGCGACAATACATACACTCGTGCCGCTAACTGTAAAACGAGCGGAGGAGTTCCGTGTTCCACGGCCGGGTCGTTTCTTCACCGATGGTGTCCTTCTTGCGCTTCTTTGACTTGCGTGCATCGATGAGGTAGTAGGCATTGCGATCACGCAAGACCCTGCTCATGATGAATGGGCCCTCCCATGGAGGGGACAGCTTGTGTCGGCCTGCCTGCTCTTGGACGAGTGGAGGACGAGGTCGTCCTCGCGGAATGCGAGGGGCTTGATCTTCTTGTTGTGGTAGTGCCTCAGGCCTTGCTGGTAGATGGCCGAACGGCTGAGCGCCAGAAGGCGCGCTTCTTCGAGCAGCTCGACGCCGTCTTCGCGTGCCTCTCTGGCTTCGGCTTCGGTGTACATTGCGACGCGTGGCGAGTCGAACTCGACGTCGGTCGGGATGATGGCTTCGGCCCCATAAACGAGGAAGAACGGGGTGAGCTCGGTCAACCGGTTCGGCATGGTGCATAGACTCCAGAGAACTGCCGGCAACTCATCAAGCCAGCTGCCAGGTGAGCGGATGAGTGGCTCGACGAGTCGTGGCTTGATGCCGGACAGGATGAGTCCGTTCGCCCGCTCGACCTGCTTGTTGGAATGCGGATGTGCCACGGAGGCCAGGTCGAGGCAGATGCCGGAGACGGAGCAGTATTTCTCGAGCGCGCCCTTGGCGAAGTTGGTGCCGTTGTCGGTGATGATTTTGTTCGGCATGTTGTAGCGTACTGCTATGTCCTTGATGAACCGGGCGGCTGTTGGCCCGTCTAGTTTCTTGATTGGTCTTTCCTCGATCCACTTGGTGAATTTGTCCACTGCCACCAGCAAGTGCGTCATGCCACCTCGAGCGGTTTTGAAGGGTACCACCATGTCGAGTCCCCAGACCGCGAAGGGCCAGGCGATCGGTATGGAGCGGAGTGCTGACACCGGCTTGTGGCTGCGTTTGCTGAAGTATTGGCACCCTTCGCATTTGAGAACGAGTGACTCGGCGTCTTTGTGGGCCGTGGGCCAATAGAAACCGTGGCGGAACGCCTTGGCCATCAGGGATCGTGATGCAGCGTGGTGCCTGCACTCGCCCTGGTGGATGTCGAGGAGGATGTCAATGCCTTGTTCCTGCTCGATGCAGTGCTGGAACACGCCGATGGAGCTGCGCTTGACGAGCTCGTTGTTGATGATGCTATAGGCGGATGCCCGGTGCTGTACTTGCCGAGCTTCGGTCTCATCCATGGGGAGCGTTCTCCAGAAATTATGATATTGGGAGGGCCCAAGATGGAGCTGTAACCACGGCGAAGACGGCCACCAGGGTGGGTTCCGGGTCAGTAGTCCTCGAGCCGGGTTGAGCAGCCCCTGGGTCAGGGATGGCGATGGCCGGGTCCGGGTCGACGGTGGCCGGGTTGAGCTGAGAAGCCCCTGGGCCGGGTTCAGCAGTCCCCGGGCGGCTTTAGGTGCGGCCGGGTCTTCTGGAACATGAATGAACTCGGATTCCGATGATGGCTTGACGGATGGCTTGCGCAGGTGCTCGAGGGAGACGCCGGACGGGATGGCTTGTCGTGACGAGGCAATCTTGGCGACCGTGTCAGCTGCTTCGTTATACGCGTGCGAGACATGGAGGAACTCGCATCCCTCGAAGGATCTAGACAGCTTCTGGACAACGAATCAGTAGCTTGCCATGTTGGAGTCGCAGGCGTCCCATTCACCGGAGCGCTGCTACACCACCAGGTCTGAGTCGCCATAGCACAGAATGCGCCGGATGCCGAGTTCCTTGGCAAGGCGGAGGCCGTGCACAAGGGCTTCATATTCGGTGATGTTGTTGGAGGCGGCGAAGTGGATGTGGAGCGCGTAGCGGAGCCTGTCGCCCTTCAGATATGACAGTACGATGCCGCCCCCCAAGCCGAGCCGCATCTTGGACCCGTCGAAGTGCATGCGCCAATGCGTCGACTCTGGAGGCGGTGGCAAATACTGGGTCTCAGTCCAGTCAATGAGGAAGTTGGCCGGGGCTTGAGACTTGATCGTGGTGCGGGGCTCGTAGAGGATGGTGTATCCGGCTAGCTGGATCGCCCACTTGTCGACCCGGCAGAGGCGTCCCGGCACCTAATGATTTCTCCGATAGGCACTATGCTGATGACGGTGACGACATGCTCTTGGAAGTACTGCTTCAGCTTCTTGGCGATGAGGTACAAGCTGTAACACATCTTCTGGTAGTGCGGGTAGTTCTGCTTGGAGATGGAGAGCACCTTGCTCACGTAGTAGACTGGACGCTGGACGGCTTGGATCTTGCCCTTCTGTGGTCACTCGACCACCAGCACCGTGTTGACCGCCCGCGAGGTCGCGGCAATGTAGAGCAACAGCGGCTCCTTGTCGGTCGGTGCGGCCAGGACTGGTGTGGTGGAGAGCATGCGCTTGAGGTCTTAGAAGGCCCCGTCTGCCTTGTCGTTCCATTCGAACAGGCTTGTCTTGTTCATCAGCTGGTACAGGGGTAGAGCCCTCTCGCCCAGCCGGCTTAGAAACCGGCTGACCGAGGCCAAGCACCCGGTGAACTTCTGGACGTCGTGCAGCCGAGCCGGCTTGCGCATGCGCTCAATGGCCTTGATCTTCTCCGGGTTTGCCTCAATGCCACGTTCCGAGACGAGGAAGCCGAGTAGCTTTCCGGCTGGGATGCTGAAGATGCACTTTTCCGGGTTAAGCTTGACCTTGTATTCGCGGAGGTTGGCGAATGTTCCTTCAAATCGTCGAGGAGCGTGAGGTGCTGCTTGGTCTTCACCACGATGTCGTCCACGTACACGTGGATGTTGCGGCCGAGTTGCGGCAGCAGGCATTTCTGCATGCAGCGTTGGAAGGTGGTGCCGGCATTCTTCAAGCCGAACGACATGGTGATGTAGCAATATGCCCCAAAGGGCATGATGAAAGACGTCTTCAGGGCATTGTCCAGGTCCAGCTTGATCTGGTGGTAGCCGGAGTAAGCGTCCAGGAAGGACAGGAGCTCGCACCCGGCAGTCGAGTCGATGACTTGGTCGATCCGCGGGAGAGCGAACGGATCCTTGGGACAGGCCTTGTTAAGGCTGGTGTAGTCGATACACATGCGCCAGGTCTTGTTCTTCTTCAGGACGAGGACTGGATTGGCCAGCCACTTGGGGTGAAACACTTCCATTATGAAGCCAGCCGCCAAAAGCTTGGCGACCTCTTCACCAATGGTTCTTCCCTTCTCTTCGGAAAATCGTCGGAGGGGTTGACGGACAGGCTTGGCGTCCTTGCGAACGTGAAGTTTGTGCTCGGCGTACTTACTCGGGATACCCGGCATGTCCTTGGGGGTCCATGCGAAGATATCCCGATTCTCACGGAGGAAGTCGATGAGCTCGCCTTCCTATTTGTTGTCGACGCGAGCGCCTACGACAACATACTTGCTGCAGCTGGGGTCTTCTGGGTTGAGCTTCACTTTCTTGGTCTCCTTGGAGGGCTTGAAGGCAGCCTCGTCGGCCGGGTCCGGGGTCGGGATTGACACTGCGGAGGCCTCGCCTGCCAGGGCGACGATTCGGTCGAGCTGGCGCCGCTCCTCGGCAATGTCCAGCGACTCGGCCAACTTGGCACCGTCTCGGGCGCACTCCAGGGACTTGCAGTAGTCGCCGGTGACGGTGATGAGGCCCTTGGGGCCCGACATCTTCATCTTCAGGTACGCGTAGTGGGGAACCGCCATGAACTTGGCGAGCGCGGGCCGACCCAGCAATGCATGATATGCGCTGGACAGGTCCACCACCACGAACCAGATCGGTTCATGTCGGAAGTGGCTGCTGTCACCGAACAGGACATCGAGCCGGACCTGGCCAATGGGAGAGCAGGACAGGCCGGGTACGGTGTCATGGAAGATTGTCCGAGTCGGCTCCAGGTCCTCGGCCTTGAGGTTGAGCTTGGTCATCATGTCGCGGTAGAGGATGTTGATGCTCCTACCGCCGTCGATGAGGACTCGGGAGAACTTGCATGTGCGCCACGCGATGATGGTGGGGTTGAGGACGAGGGCGTATCCACTCGGACTCGGCATGATTGCCGGGTGATCCTCCCGGGTCCAGGTGATCGGGCGATCCAACCAGTGCATGAAATCGGCTTGGCCGGGACGACGGTGTTCACCTCCTGCCGAAGAAGGCGCTCGCTGCGCTTGTCGTCGTTGAGGCTGGTGAAGACGACGTAGGCCGCGTTCTGGTCCGGGTAGGCGTCATTCCGCATCACGCCGCTAGCAGGAGGCGGCGGTGGAGGCGGAGGCGGCTGTCCTGCGCCTGGAGCTGGAGCCGGAGCCGGAGGAGGCGGGACGTCTCCCCTCATGATGCGCTTGGTGATGGCACACTGCCGAAGCGTGTGCGTGGAGGGTCTTGCGCCGCTGTGGTGCTTGGATGGGGCGTCGAGCATCTCTTCAAAACTCATGGCGGGTTGCCATGCCATCTTGCCGGTCTGGCGGTGCTTCGCCGCCGGGTCCGCCGCGGGCTCAGCGGCCGCGACAAGCCGGTTGTCGTGACGCTGCGCCGGCTGGTCGGCCTTGCGCTTGTTGTTCTGGTGATGCTGCTGCCGGCTGCTTTCGCCGGCCGGCTTCGGGGGAGGAACCGGCTTCGCCTTGCCGGCTTCATCCAGCGCCACCTGGATCTTCATGGCGGAGTCGGTGTTGGCGTACTTGTCCGCCGTCACCATGAGCGCGGCCATGGTGGCCGGCTCGGAGCGTAAGAGCTTGTGCTTGAGGAGGGTGCCGTCTCGGCACCCGCTGACGAAGTACTGGATCGCCTGGACTTCATGGACGCCCTCGCAGCTGTTTCGGAGCTCGGTCCAGCGTGCGAGGTACTCGCGCCCGGTCTCCGTCGGCCCCTGCACGCACATGGCGAGCTGGCTAGGGCGACCAGGTCGCTTGTATGTCCCCGTGAAGTTGCGGACAAAGGCCTCCTCGAAGTCGACCCACGCGTTGATGCTGCCCATCGGCAGACTGTTCAACCACGTGCGGGCCGACCCCTGGAGCATGAGCGGTGCGTAGTGCACGGCGAGACGGCGATTGGCACCGGTGATGCCAATGGCCGTTGTATAGTCGGTGAGCCAGTCTTCTGACTTCACGGTCCCGTTGTACTTGGGGGTGTCGCGGGGGAGCACGAACCCTTTGGGAAAAGGCTTCTCCCGGATGCGTGGGCCGAAGCACGCCGGCCCGATAGCGCCGCTCTCCTCCACCTCCAGGGAGCGAGTGAGCTGATTGAGGCGGTGGCGCGCATCGGCGTCGTCAATGGCGCGCGGGCCGAGTTGACTGGCAGCCAGGCCCCGAGGGGCCGGGTCGGTTGGTGCCGGACGCCGGCCATGCTGGCTGGGTCCGTGCTGGTTCTCTAGGGCGGGCTCATTGCCCAGAACGTCGGCGGCTGTGGCGGCCAGGTTGCGCCAAGTCCGGGCTTGGCCGGAGTGCGCCTCGCCGGGCGGCGAGGAAGCCGTGTGCAGAAGTTCGCCGGGTCCGCCAAGACGGGCGGAGCCGGACCCCGCCGGCTTGGCGAGCTAGTGGAGGCGATCCTGCTGGGTGTTGGCGGCATGGAGGAGCTCGGGCATCCGCCTGATGCGCTCTTTAAGCTCCTGGCCCGTGAGTTTGTCGAGGCCGACCGCGGCTGCCTCTGCAGCGCGCATATTCTTCACCGGGGTCTCGTAGACGGTTCGGACGGCGCCGAGGGCCCGGACGATCGCTCCTCCCCGGGTACGCACGTCGGCAACCCAGCTTGGCTCGACTGCAGCGGGCGCGAATCTGTGGGCGGCGTCGTGCTCCATCTGAGTGGCCTCTAGGCGACGCTTGGTGGCGGCGAGCGTCTCGGATAGATCCAGCATCTGCTGGCGCCTTTCCTCGAGCTGAGATCGGGCCTCGGCGATGTTGGTGGCGTCAATGTCCGTGCCGATGGGGATGCGGAGGCTCTGCATCGCAGCGCGCAGCGGATCAGACAGCTCAGTCCGTTCCGCAGCGGCCCTGGCTTCCACGGCCTTCCTCGTCTTGCTCGACAAGGAGGATGCACCATCGCCGGTGACGTAAACCTCCACATGGACGTCCATCGCCCTGGCGGCAATGCCACCGCCGAGGGAGAGGGGAGAGTCAGAGTAGCTGAGCACCTTGCTGGGGTACTCGTCGGTCGTGAATGCATCGGAGATGCGCAGCGCAGAGAAGGAGGCGGCAAGCGCACCGACAACGTCGTCCGCCAGCGCGACAGACTCGTCGGTGTAGGAGAAGGGCCCCGTCTGAAGCATGCTCCCGACCAGCTCCTCGAGATGCCCCACGGTGGGCGCCAACTGTCATGGTGGGCGCACAGCAGATGCCAAGGGATGGCAAAGAGAGGAGGCGGCTCGAGGGCGCTGGTGGGCTCTAGAGGCGAGGTTGGCATGCGTGGGCGCGGGACGCCAGACATACCCATGTTCGGGGCTCTCCGGAGAGATAATACCCCTAGTCCTGCCGAGTGTAGTTTGGATGATCGATAGTACAATGTTGCTCCTGGAGCTGTATGGAGGAGGAAGGAAGCTGGCCAAGGCTTGGGATGCTCCTTCTCTCCGGTGTTGCCGTTGGGTGGCTAGTCCTATGCTTGCTTGCTTTTCTCTTGTGTCTGTTTCTTTTCCTGCTTGCCTCGTCTCTCATACATGCCCCTCGAGGCGTGGGTTCCTGGGGGGTTTTATAGATCAACCCACCCAGGGTTACAATGGTAATATGCCGAGTCGGTGGGTCCATATTGTCGGTGTCCGGGATACCGGGTTGGGTCCCGCTTGAGGGCCTTTGGTTCGCCGGGTTCCCCTAGGTGCGGGCCCTGCGTACCTAGGGGGACTGTGCGCCGTCTTGTCGATCGTCAGGGCATGGCCGAGTCGAGTCGTGTACAGTGCTCTTCGTCAGGTTGCCGCTTTCTGTCGTCAGCGGTGACGGCGGGAGCACTGTTGCCACGCCAGCCCCAGTCTGCGGGTAGGTAAGGGGCACTATTGCCACGCTCCGGCTGACCATAGGCATGGGCGGAAGCACTGTTGTCTTGGTCATCGGTGATTGAAGTCTCGTCCCATCGTACGGCCTGGATGGGACAAGAGCTGACCCGTGGCTGGGTTGTCGTGCACGCCACGGGTGGGGTCGGCTTGTCGGGGAAGCCTTGGTTGCGCCGGGTTGAGTCGTCTTGCGCCAGTTACTGCGGCCGGGTCGACATACCTTGCCGGGTCAGAGAGCTTGGCCGGGTTGCGGGCCTTGCCGGGTCGAGCGACCCAGCCAGGCGCGTGCCGGTTTGCGGGGTGATGCGGGCCACGCGTTTTTGAAAAGGATCCGGGTTCCGTTGCCTGCCCGGGGTTCATCCCCCTGACAGTTAATTTGTCAAGCACAAAACCTACAACAACTAGGCTCACCTATGTGCACCAACAACTTAAGCTAAGCTAGATAAACAACTAAGTGATAGCAAGATATATGACAAGAAACAATATGGCTATCACTAAGTAAAGTGCATAAGTAAAGGGCTCGGGTAAGAGATAACCGAGGCACGCGGAGACGACGATGTATCCCGAAGTTCACACCCTTGCGGATGCTAATCTCTGTTTGGAGCGGTGTGGAGGCACAATGCTCCCCAAGATGCCACTAGGGCCACCGTAATCTCCTCACGTCCTTGCACAATGCAAGATGTCGTGATTCCACTAAGGGACCCTTGAGGGCAGTCACCGAACCCGTACAAATGGCAACCCTTGTGGGCGGTCACCGAACCCGTACACTTTGGCAACCCTTGGGGGCGGTCACTGGTACCCGTCAAAATGCTCGGGGCGATCTCCACAACCTAATTGGAGACCCCGACGCTTGCCCGGAGCTTTACACCACAATGATTGAGCTCCGAACACCACCAACCGTCTAGGGCGCCCAAGCACCCAAGAGGAACAAGCTCAAGGGTACCAAGCACCCAAGAGTAATAAGCTTCTCAACTTGAAACTTCCACGTATCACCGTGGAGAACTCAAACCGATGCACCAAATGCAATGACAAGGGCACACGAAGTGCCCAAGTCCTTCTCTCCCAAATCCCACCGAAGCAACTAATGCTAGGGAGGAAAATGAGAGGAAGAACAAGAAGGAGAACACCAAGAACTCCAAGATCTAGATCCAAGGGGTTCCCCTCACATAGAGGAGAAAGTGATTGGTGGAAATGTGGATCTAGATCTCCTCTCTCTTTTCCCTCAAAAACTAGCAGGGATTGAGAGTTAGCAAGCTCGAAGAAGGTCAACAATGGAGGAAGAACACTAGCTCAAAAGATAAGGTTCAATGGGGAAGAATACCCCCTTTTATAGGTGGAGGAAAATCCAACCGTTATGCTCACAGCCCGCACAAAGCGGTACTACCGCTCCAAGGAGCGGTACTACCGCTAGGGCGGTAGTACCCCTTTGAAAAACAACAGCGAGGAGGCAAAAGGACAGTAGAACCGCCGGAGCGGTACTACCGCTCGTCCTCACGGTACTACCGCTCGACCTCACAGAACTACCGCAAATGGTAGCGGTACTACTGCTTGCGAGCGGTACAAAAAAAATACTTCCGTGCCTACCTCCGCAGGACTTGGGACAAGTTTTTTGGTCCGGAGCGGTACTACCGCTGTAGAAGCCGCGATAGTACCGCTCTCGAGCGGTAGTAAAAAATTACATCCGCTCCAATTCAAGGTAGTACCGCTGGAGCCTTTTCAAAACACCAAAACTGCCACAACTTTTGCAAATGGACTCCGAATTCGATGAAACCAAGTTTGTTGGAAAGCTCGAGACAAGTGCTAACACAATATTGAAAGAAATATCAATAAGAAGCAAAATATAAAAGTCCCATAATAAAATGGTGAGAACCCTTCCTCGGATAAGACTGGTAAAACCTCCAACACAGAAAATGTCATAGAAGACGCATGCGAACTCCATTTTCGATGAACTCAAGCTTGTCATCAAGATGACCATAAGCTCTAAGACTCGCAAATAGAACCAAACAAGAAGCAAGAAACATGATGCAAGGATGCAATGGTTTGAGCTCTCTACTAATGATATGATCAAGCTACCAACTTGAGAGCCCCCCTTGATAGTACGGCAAACGATCCTATAACCCGGTCTCCCAACTACCACCACGAGACCGGTAAAGTAGAAAACCTATCAAGGGCAAACCTTTGCCTTGCACATGGTCCACTTGAGCTAGATGATGACGATCTTGACTCCCTCAAGTTGGACAACCTTTCTTGATAGCGTTGGCTCGATGAAGACTAGATGATTGCTCCCCCATAGTCCACTATGGGTGAGCCACTCTTCGACACATCTTCACAAGTCCATTGACACCATAATGGATGGCAAGATTAAAGAACTTGATCTCTTTGTGATGCTCCACTTGAACTTGCACACGGCAATCTTGATGACGATCACCACTTGATGTCATCCTTTCCATGGGTTGTATGATATCTTCCTCTTGACGCAAGCCCATGGACACGTACCTAACCCGAGATAGAACTCTCACATAAACCATGGGTTAGTACACAAAGTGCAATGGACAATGCTTACCAAACCATGGGATCACTTGATCCCTCTCGGTACATCTTCTACGCTTTGTGGGTTGATCAACTTGATTCACTCTTGACTTAGTCTTGATCAACTTGATTCACTCTTGAATTAGTCTTGATCAACCTTGAATCTTTCCAACTCTATTCATTTGGATGATGCCTTCAAGGTAAACATTAATGATCACACAATGTTCTTCTTCAAGACATGCTTGCAATAAGCTCAACGCTCACATGACCAATCTTTGGATAATTCCTTAATAGCACCTTGGTCAACTCATAAACTCCTTGAAACCAACACATGGACTTCAAGAAAAGTCTATGGACAAATCCTTCAAATATAACTCAAGACAACCATTAGTCCATAGAGATTGTCATCAATTACCAAAACCAAACATGGGGGCACCGCATGTTCTTTCAATCTCCCCCATTTTGGTAATTGATGACAATCACTTTCAAGAGAGTTTATATAATGTATTATGCATCACCATGCAATGCAACAACCAATAGTGCATGCGAATGAGATGCAAATGCTAAGGAACAAAACCAAAGCAAGAGGAGATAACTGTCTAAATTTCTCCACAAAACTCTTTGAAACTTCTCCCCCATTGGCATCGATTGCCAAAATGGGCAAAAATCTAAGAAGGCCAATATAAATTGTGGTCCTCCATAAATTGTGTATTTATCAACAAGAGAGTGGAATGCTATACACATACCCAAAGGTAAATACTTGGAGGAACACAAACTATATTGAGGCACAAAGATTGCTAAAGAATGATATGCCAGAAAGACATAACAAAGAGAGACACAAGCAATGAAGCAGTCAAAATATACCAATTGAAGCAAGCAATCAAAGGATATCAACTGAACCAACTAGACCAAGGATCCTATGAGCCACAAGAATAAATGATATTATATATGAGTAGAGGAGTGTTCTAAAGAAACTAGAGAAGGTCCCCATGATTTGTGCACAAATAAGAATATTTGTATTGGATACAAAGTGCACAAAATATGATCATAGCTCCCCCAAAATCAGTAGAAACTCACAACCAGTGCAAGTGAGCATATAGGAAACAAAGTCTGACACTTACAACAAGCACATGGTTGAGCAACATGTAAAAGAGGCAACTTAAGAATAGGCTCAACCAAAATGATGTGTGTGAGTCATGAGAAAGCACTTAAGAAGACTAATATAAGGATGAGCATAAAGCATCAACATAGTCTTGGGTAAATGAGATACACGGTGCATGACATGTCCTCCCCACACACACCAAGCAAAAGGGTTCACAAGCACACTAAAAATGTAAAAAGAATAACCAACACTTGTGACAACCTATGGTGAAGATAGAAGATGAAAGCCTCATCAAGACGAGGGATACCAAGATGGCAAAAGCCTCATCATAACAAGCAAGAGGGAAATAATCTTCAGCACACAAGAGTGCAACAAGATGCAACGAGAAATGGCCCGCACTCAAGATAAATCCTTTCACGAAACCACCAAGGAAAAAGGTGGACGTGAAAGAATAAGGATATCAACTAGATATGTAACTTCTCTCAAGTGTATAAGACTCTCGGTAGATCAAAATCATGATGATATCAATCCACAAAGAAGGATGTACACATGAAATAGTTACAACAAGAAATGAACAAGATATCCACAAGGAAGTTATACATATACCAATAAGATATTTGCTTGGAAGTAGAGCACATGGCTAGATATGGTCTTATTGTTTATAAATGAATTCCTACCACACAACCATCAAAGACATCACAACTAGCAACATGAGATCATCGTTGAGATGCTTTGAGAAAGTAAACACGTATCACAAGAAAGAATTAATTACATTCCATGATACAACCTACACAAGGTTGATGCAAGAAATGTGTGCATGAAGTAGATGATGATACTTGTTACCGAGATACCATTGGAAGGATGTAGTAGATACCAAATGAAGGTAGATGGTAGTTCATTGATCATCCTAGCTTGACTCCAATAAGCACGTGGTGACAACACCTTCCTTGTGAGTGAGCCGAGCATCCAATGCATCTCCAGCCGTTCCTAGAAGAACAACACAAACTAAACGGTACCCAAACTCATTGGGATAAAATAGTTAGAAACACCAGTACATAGGACAAACTCCACATAAATATGTGCATATAGATATGGAAATAAATTTCATGCACATCTCATCCAATTTGAGACTTGGTGGAGTGTCCCCTATATATTGGGTCAAAGAAAGAAAGCATGGCAAATAAAATACATGAAGTAAATATGCATGCTCAAAACTTTCAAGAACCGAAACCAAATGAAAAAGAAATGCCAAGAGAAAAGGATACCAAATGGAGAAATCATCACTTGGAAGATATCATTAAAGATACATCAAGAAGTGAGATATCCATTGATACACACTAAATTCAAGATGTCAAACTCCCAAAGAGAGGATGGTTCCAAAAAAACCAGGCTCTCAACAAAGTTTCATGATGGCACAAAGTACCAACAAGAAAACGGCTTGCCTTCCACCAACACACACTTGATAAGGATCACAAGAAGAGTGTTCTAAAGAAAATAGGATAGCTCCCCCATGAGTTGTGCATTCTAGAGATTTTGCATTTGAGTACAAAATGCACAAGGTGGGATCACCACTTTCACTATATCTAGAAAATACTAGACAAGAACAAGAAATTAACAAGGTCCACAAGTGGTATGGAAGACAACGGGAGTTGACACAATCCTTGGCAAGAGAAAAGGCAAATAAAAACAAAAACCAATGTAAAGATGATCAATAGATTCTACCACACATAAGTGAATACCAATTGTCAAAAGACAAGAAGTATTTGGAAATAATTCCCGGTGGTAGATAACAAGGATATCCAACATCATCTTCACAACAAACACAAGCAAGCTGCAACTTGTAGAGCTAACATGTCACCTAGGAACAATATAATTACAATATCAACTCTAAGTGACAATATCTGAAATGTACACATTTTCTAGGCTTGTAATATGCCCATAGCTCCCACATAATGTGATACCAAAGAAAACTTAACAAGAGGCAAAAGAGGATCCAACGAGAGATAATTAATGGACTTTTAGAATTTGAATTTCTCATGAGAGATATACCACCTAGCGACAAGATAATCTTGTAAGATCAATACTAGATGGTATTCCTCATGTACACACATTTATAGGATTGTGAGGTGCACAAAGAAAATCACTCCCCCAAAATGGGATGTTCCATTAATCTCTCACACGAGCCAACTAGGATACAAACGAGAAGCATAAAGGCTCAACGTATGACACACACGTACATGATTTTCAACCCAACACACACATACTTGATTGCTCAAGATAAGCAAGTTGGAAGCACAACATATACAAAGACATGCAAGGAACAAAACCAAAACATGCAAAGGGACAAGTAACTTTCAATGTAAACAATTAAAGTACAAGTTACCGCAAGGAGGCACATTGGATATAAGATAGAAAATTGATAATCCAATTGACTTGGCTTGAGACAAAAGGAATGATGAAGTCCTCTTAGTTCTTCATAATGTAGCCAAGTCTCTAATGCCCTCCAGACAACACCTATTGATCAAGTTTGAGCTTGGTGGTCCCCAACCAAGTTGGGTCCTAAGAGGTTAGTCACAATAGGCTTGGCTACCCAAGTGGTTCTTTTCTTGACACCACTTTGAGTACCAACAAACTTGACAAACACATTGCCAACCTTATCATTGCCAAGAGAATAGATATCATCAATAATAATTGGGTTGGATAAGTTAGCACTAGTGCATGAAGAAACGACGTGGCCTTTCACACGACATAAGTAGCAACGTCTACTCTTCACTTTCTTCTCACTCGATTTCTCTACAAGAGAAGCATTAACTTGAGTCTTCGTGGGAAGTGGCATTTCTTCAACTTGAGGTTGACCATGAGATTGAACTTGTGCCCTCTTCCCTTGTTGCTTGTCACTAATGGCCTTTTAGGGAGTCCCATATTAGGGGGTGTCCGAATGGCCGGACTATGACCTTTGACCGGACTCCCGGACTATGAAGATACAAGATTGAAGACTTCGTCCCGTGTTCGGATAGGACTTTCCTTGGCGTGGAAGGCAAGCTTGGAAATTTGATATGAAGATCTCCTCCAATTGTAACCGACTCTGTGTAACCCTAGCCCTCTCTGATGTCTATATAAACCGGAGAGTTTTAGTCCGTAGGACGAACAACAATCATACCATAGGCTAGCTTCTAGGGTTTAGCCTCTCTGATCTCATGGTAGATCAACTCTTGTACTACCCATACCATCAATATTAATCAAGCAGGAGTAGGGGTTTACCTCCATCGAGAGGGCCCGAACCTGGGTAAAAACATCGTGCCCCTTGTCTCCTGTTACCATCCGCCTAGACGCACAGTTCGGGACCCCCTACCCGAGATCCGCCGGTTTTGACACCGACATTGGTGCTTTCATTGAGAGTTCCTCTGTGTCGTCACCTTTAGGCCTGATGGCTTCTTCGATCATCAACCACGACGCGGTCCAGGGTGAGACTTTTCTCCCCGGACAGATCTTCGTATTCGGCAGCTTCACACTGCGGGCCAATTCGCTTGGCCATCTGGAGCAGATCGAAAGCTACGCCCTGGCCATCAGGTCAGGTTTGGAAGTTTGAACTACACGGCCGACATCCGCGGGGACTTGATCTTCGACGGATTCGAGCCGCCACCGAGCATGTCGCACTGTCACGAGGGGCATGATTTAGCTCTGCCGCCGGACAACGCCCAGAGCGTCGCTCAGGCGCCTTCTCCGACCATTAGCTCGGAGCCGACTGCGCCAATTGGGGATGGACGGTTGGACGCCGCCCCAGGAGTCGCAATCTCTACGGCGATAGAGCCGAACACCAGCCTAGTCCTTTGCGAGGCCTATGACTCCAGGGTGCCGGACTCCGCTCTAAACTCCGAATCTCCTGCACCCCTTCCGATCGAACCCGATTGGGCTCCGATCATGGAGTTCACCGCCGCGGACCTCTTTCAGCACTCGCCCTTCGGCGATATCCTGAATTCACTAAAGTCTCTCTCTTTGTCAGGTGAGCCCTGGCCGGACTATGGTCAGCATGGTTGGGACACGGACGACGAAGAAATTCGAAACCCACCCACCACCCACTTCGTAGCCACTATCGACGATTTAACCGACATGCTCGACTTCGACTCCGAAGACATCGACGGTATGGACGCCGATGAAGGAGACGACCAAGAACCAACACCTATAGGGCACTGGAAAGCCACCTCGTCATATGACATATACATGGTGGACACCCCCAAAGCAGGGGATGGCGATGAAAAAACAGAGGACGACCCCTCCAAGAAGCAACCCAAGTGCCGACATCAGTGGCGCCGCTCTAAATCCAGCCAAAACAAAAACGGCGAGTCCGGCACCGGAGATAACAACATGCCGGACAGTGCCGAAGACAACCCCCTCCAGCAGGATTCAGTGTAGGAGAACGAAGGAGCCAACCCGCATGAGAAAGCTGCGGACAGGGAGGTCGAGGACGACAATTATATGCCTCCCTCCGAAGACGAGGCAAGCCTCGACGACGACGAATTCATCGTGCCAGAGGATCCCGTTGAACAAGAGCGTTTCAAACGCAGGCTTATGGCCACGACAAGCAGCCTCAACAAAAACAGCAGTAGGTTAGAGCTGACCAAGACTTGCTAGCCGACAGATGGACCGAAGTCCTGGCGGCCGAAGAGTATAAACTCGAATGCCCCTCCAAGAGCTACCCAAAGCGCAGGCTGCTACCCCAACTTGAGGAGGAAGCAACTAAACCTACATCACCAGCGTATGATGCGCCCGATCGGCCATCCCGTGGCCGCGACAGAGAGGCCTTCCGGCCCTCGATCCAAGCCGCACCCCGGCACTGCTCAAAAAATACCAGAGCACGGGGAGACGCAATAGACCTGTGAGACATATTGGAGAATAAGGCAAGGCAAACAAGATCGATCTACGGATCGCGTGGGCGCCCCACGTCACGTGACGATAACCGTCACGCCGGATATGATAAATATAGCCAGGCCGAACACAAAAGACAAAGCTCATTTGAGCTGCGTCGTGATATAGCGCAGTACAGAGGCGCCGCACACCCACTATGCTTCACAGACGAAGTAATGGATCATCAAATCCTCGAGGGTTTTAAACCCGTAAACATCGAATCATACGATGGCACAACAGATCCCGCGGTACGGATCGAGGATTATCTCCTTCATATCCACATGGCCCATGGTGATGATCTGCATGCCATCAAATACCTCCCGCTCAAGCTTAAAGGACCAGCTCGGCATTGGCTTAATAGCCTGCCAGCAAAGTCAATTAGTTGCTGGGAGGACCTGGAATCCGCGTTCCTTGACAACTTCCAGGGCACTTATGTGCGACCACCAGACGCCGATGACCTCAGCCACATAATCCAGCAGCCAGAGGAATCAGCCAGACAATTCTGGACACGGTTCCTAACAAAGAAAAATCAAATAGTCGACTGTCCGGACGCCGAGGCCCTTGTAGCCTTCAGGCACAACATCCGAGACGAATGGCTTGCCCGGCACCTAGGACAGGAAAAGCCGAAATCTATGGCAGCCCTCACGACACTCATGACCCGCTTTTGCGCGGGAGAAGACAGCTGGCTAGCTCGTAGCAATAACATAACCAAGAGCCCTGGCAATTCGGATACCAAGGACAACAACGGCAGGTCACGTCGCAACAAGCACAAGCGCCGCATTAACAGCGACAACACTAAGGATACGGCAGTTAATGCCGGATTCAGAGGCTCTAAACCCGGTCAGCGGAAGAAGCCATTCAAAAGAAACCCCCCGGGCCCATCTAGTTTAGACCGGATACTCGATCGCTCGTGCCAGATACACGGCACCCCTGAACAACCAGCCAACCACACCAATAGGGATTGTTGGGTGTTCAAGCAGGCAGGCAAGTTAAGTGTCGAAATCAGAGACATGGGGCTCCATAGCGATGACGAGGAGGGGCCCCGGCCGCCGAACAACAGAGGACAGAAGGGTTTCCCCCTGCAAGTGCGGACGGTGAACATGATATACGCAACCCATATCCCCAAAAGGGAGCGGAAGCGTGCTCTCAAGGATGTCTATGCATTGGAGCTGGTCACCCCGAAGTTCAACCCATGGTCCTCCTGCCCGATCACTTTTGATCGAAGGGACCACCCCACTAGCATCCGTCACGGCGGATTCGCCGCATTGGTCCTAGACCCAATCATTGACGGATTTCACCTCACTAGAGTCCTCATGGACGGCGGCAGCAGCCTGAACCTGCTTTATCAGGATACAGTGCAGAAAATGGGTATAGATCCCTCAAGGATTAAACCCACAAAGACAACCTTTAAAGGAGTCATACCAGGTGTAGAAGCCAGCTGTACAGGCTCGGTTACACTCGAAGTGGTCTTCGGATCCCCGGATAATTTCCAAAGCAAAGAGTTAATCTTCGACGTAGTCCCATTCCGCAGTGGCTATCATGCCCTGCTCGGACGAACCGCATTCGTGAAATTCAATGCGGGGCCGCACTACGCATATCTTAAGCTCAAGATGCCAGGCCCTCGCGGAGTCATTACGGTAAATGGAAACACCGAATGCTCCCTCCGAACGAAGGAGCACACGGCAGCCCTAGTGGCGGAAGTTCAAAGTAGCCTATCAAGGCAATTCCCCAACCCGGGTGTTAAGCATCCGTACAATGTCAAGCGCGCCCGAAGTAACCTACAACAAAACCGGCTGGCACGCTCCGAGAAAGCATAGCAGTGCGGCCCCAACCCCAACCCTCGCTAGATGGCGATAGCGGTACCACGCGTACATAACTACGCTCTAGAAATACCATGGGCGTAAGGGGCGGGGCACAACTACGGCACTCCCAGAATGCGGCTTAACCGCACTAAGGGCTCCCTATTCTTTCATTTCCTTTTTTATTTATTTCAGGACCCAACTATCCGGAAGGCCTGTCCGGCAATACACTCGCCGAACACATGATGCAACAGCCAGGGAGAGCACAAGGCACGTCAAATGTCCAGGTGGTCTCTGTCACGAGCTAAATACCCGTTTTACTTAAAGGTCTGACAGCCTGCCCTTGGAGGGGGGTATGTCAAATAAACCCACCCCTTGCTTACCGCACTATTTGTATCGTTCTACTTTCATAGCAGTCCCCTTTAATAAACAATATATAGCTCTTATCTATTATTGTATTCATCTATTTTTATACAGATATGTTCAGTCATGACATTTTGCAACCGTACACTCTGGTACGGCCAATACACCAGGGGCTTCAGCACCCCATAATACAGTGTGAGAAGACTGAACACTCTCATGAGTGCGGCACCCCAAACTTATAGCACTATATGCATCGGCTCCGAATCATGGCTTGGGTCAATAGTTGGGTTTTCCCGGCTCCCATGTTTTGGTACCTTATGTTCCGCAATGTTGGCTAAGGTAGCGCTGGAAGAACTACTGCGATTGTGCCCCAGTTGAGCTGGGTTAACACCTCACTAGAGAAAGCTAAAACTGACCGTCATGATAATGCGAGAGACCGGTCGCTGTTCGTGAGGTTTTTCGAGTCCTTAAAGACTTATGCCTCTTCGAGCGAGGAGCCGGATTTATCCGGCCCAGGCATGGATAGCGCCCCGAACTCGGTCTTCCGAATACTAGGGGCTTCGCCGAAATTTAAAATTATAGAATTCTATGGCTAAGTGAGAGTGATAAAGCACTATAAGCCCGATGGCCTTGTTCGTTGTGCTGAGCGCCTCCCTAGATGGACCCAAGAATGGGAACAAGAGCGCTCAGGTTTATCCCGAACACCCCAGCACTCGTGGCATGGGGGCAGAAGCCGACGACTTGCATCTCTCAGATTTAATAAACGGCCGCACAGAAGGTAATATTTTAAATTAACAAGCGTTGCTTAGCGCATATGAACAAAGTTTTCAGCGCATAGGATAACAGACGCGAGTCTACTCAAAAATTACATCTTTGGAGCATTCACCCGCTATAATGCAGGCACCCTTCAGGACGCCCTCATAATACATCTCGGGCTTGCGATACTCCTTACCCAGCGGTGGCGGGTCTGTCACAAGCTTCTCGGCATCCATCTTCCCCCAGTGCACTTTAGCACGGGCAAGGGCCCGACGGGCACCTTCAATACAGACGGAGCGCTTGATGACTTCAATCCAGGGACAAGAGTCCACCAGCCGCCGCACCAGACCGAAGTAGCTCCCAGGCATGGCTTGTCCTGGCCACAGCCGAACTATGAGGCCCTTCATGGCCTGTTCGGCCACCTTGTGGAGCTCGACCAGCTGCTTCAGCTGGTCGCTCAGGGGCACCGGATGTCCGGCCTCAGCATATTGAGACCAGAACACCTTTGCCATCGAGCTCCCCTCCTCAGCGCGGTAGAACGCGGCAGCATCAGACACACTACGGGGCAGATCAGCGAACGCTCCTGGAGAGCTCCGGATTCGGGTAAGTAACAGATAATTCACTTTTATATGCTTGCTTTGCATAAAGAATGCCTTACCCCCGCTATCTTCATTATCGCCTCGATCTCCTGGAGGGCCTTCTGGGCTTCGGCCTTAGCGGTTTTGGCACTCTCAAGAGCCAAGGCAAGCTCAGACTCTCGAGTCTTCGAGTCACGCCCCAAACTCTCGTGTTTCTCCATGAGAGCCTGGAGCTCTAGCCGCACCTCCGCCACCCGCGCTGTCACGCCCAATATGCGATACTATCCTAAAGACACTCGATGGTCCCACCAAGGATAGAACCGCATATTGAAACGCTTTTGCAAGGTGGATATCATTACATCAACATTACATAATAGATGGGGATACATACAAAAAGGCATACAATGCCAAATGAATACAACATCACAATACATAAGGGAACCATCCGACTACGGATGAAACACAAACAGAAACTCAAGCGGCATCCACCCTGCTAGCCCAGGCTACCGACCTTGAACCTATCCCCTGATCGAAGAAGCAGAAGAAGAACTCAATGCAAGCACGCATCGCTCTTGCGTCATGATCATCGCACAACCTATACCTACAACTGTTGTTGTAGTAATCTGTGAGCCACGAGGACTCAGCAATCCCATTACCATGGGTATCAAGACTATCAAAGCTTAAACGGGAAGGAAGGGGTAAAGTGGTGAGGCTGCAGCAGCGACTAAGCAAGTATGGTGGCTAACATACGCAAATAAGAGCGAGAAGAGAGCAAGCGGAATGGTCGTGAAACTAGCAATGATCAAGAAGTGATCCTGAACTCCTACTTACGTCAAACATAACCCAGAAACCGTGTTCACTTCCCGGACTCCGTCGAAAAGAGACCATCATAGCTACACACATGGTTGATGCGATTTAATTCGGATCTGGTGTCAAGTTATCTACAATCGGACATTAACAAATTCCCATCTGCCTATAACCGAAGGCACGACTTTCGAAAGATTATACCCTGCAGGGGTGTCCCAACTTAGCCCATGATAAGCTCTCGCGATCAACGAAGGATATACCTTCTCCCAGGAAGACCCGATCAGACTCAGAATCCCGGTTTACAAGACATTTCGACAATGGTAAAACAAGAACAGCAAAGCCGCCCGTTGCACCGACAATCCCGATAGGAGCTGCACATATCTCGTTCTCAGAGCAACACCGGATAGGTCAGCCTACGAGTAAAACCAGAGCTCGAGTTGCCCCGAGGTGGCCCCGCAGTCTGCCCGGTTTGGAGCAACACTTAGACAAGCACTGGCCCGGGGGGCTAAAATAAAGATGACCCTCAGAATGCGCGACTCCCAAGAGAAAAAGGGGGTAGGTGAGGCAAATGGTAAAACCAAGGTTGGGCCTTGCTGGAGGAGTTTTATTCAAAGCGAACTGTCAAGGGGGTCCCATAAATCACCCGACCGCGTAAGGAATGCAAAATCCGGGAACATAACACCGGTATGATGGAAACTAGGGCGGCAAGAGTGGAACAAAACACCAGGCATAAGGTCGAGTCTTCCACCCTTTACCAAGTATATAGATGCATTAATAATATAAGAGATATTGTGATATCCCAACATAATCCTGTCCACCATGGAGAAATCTTCAACTTCACCTGCAACTAACAACACTATAAGAGGGCCTGAGCAAAGCGGTAACATAGCCAAACAACGGTTTGCATAGGAAAGGTGTCAAAGGTTAGTGGTTCATGGCAATTTGGGATGGCTTGATAAACAGGTGATAGGTAGCGCAGCATAGCGATAGAACGAAACAACTAGCATAGCAATGATAGTATTGAGATCCAGGGTAGCAGTCATCTTGCCTGAAATCCCGCAAGGAAGAAGAACGAGTCCATGAAGAAGACGAACGGATGAAGCCGAACCAAGCATAGACGAACGAATCCTCACGGTCGCAACGGAAACAAGAACTATCGAAAAGAAGCACACAACATAGTAAACACACCACACATGAACAAGGCATGATGCACAACAAGCATGATGCATGACAAGCTATATGAGGCTACTCATGGCTAGAGATGATGCAAACAAGAACAACACATCAACGCAAGTTTAAATGAGGCCGGGAACAACATATAACAACTCCGGTAAGTCCTCATATGCATATTTCGAAGTTGGTCCAGATCTGAATAAACCTTATGTTCAAGTTGTTAAACAGCAAGTTAAGATGCACCAAGAAGATCTACACGAGATTCTAGTCAAGTTACATATAAAGTTCATTTAGTTCGGAGCTACGGCCTAGAAGATATAAGCAAAACAAGTTAAACATAGCATTGATGCGAAATGCACCCAAACATCAAGCAAACACCTGAAAACAAGGATGCAACATGATAATATGAAACTACATGCAATTCTAAGCAAGTTTCATATAGAGCACACTCAAAACGGAGCAACGGTTCAACACACACTCTATACAAGTTATAGCAACAATCTGTCCAAAACAGCAACTAGGCATCTTGCAAGCATCAAAACAATATGCTACAGCACCTCAACATAATATTAAAAGGCATGGACATGATGTACAGGTAAAGCATAACAAAACATGAACACTGAGCTATCTCCAGAAATCACTAGAACATGCTCAAACACACATGGCAAGATTGCATATAATAACATTTCAGACTTTGCAGAAAATAACATCAGGTTGCAATGTTCAGAGCTATCAAACAACATGTTGCAGGAACTTAACATGGCAAACAAAGGCATGGCATGAACCTACTAATTGCATATATCAAATGTCCCTTACTGACCATAAGCCAAAAAGGATCAGAAAATATGATGGCACCCATGTAAACATAGCAAGTTATAATACAGATTCAAACATGGCAGAAACAGAATTATGAAGGCATGTTGATGAGCTTGTAACACTCACCACAAAGCAACAAATGGCATGGCAAGGCACCCAACAGTAAGAAGACATGTTTGTGAAGCTAAGCATGGCAAGAGCAAGTTCATAGGGTGCATGGAGCACTAGCAAAACACATGGCAACAACTGAACTTAATGTTAACAGGCTGACAGCAACATTATGAACCAATTTTGGAGCAAGGAAACAACAAGCTACAGCAGGCTATAAATGCAACCAGGGGCATGGATGGATATAGCATGACATGTAGAACAAAACATATTTAGTGGACATCTCCAGATTATGCATAGAATGACTAGTAGCAGCAGGTTTACATAGCATCACGAAATAACAGATTCAGCCTAGTAAAACAGCAACAGCAAGTACACTACTTAACAAGCTCGAATCACTCACCACAAGTCATTGCATGACAAGATAAGCATAGCATCAGCAAGAAGACATGTTTATGAAACAAACCAAGGCAAGAACAAGTTCATAGCATGCAATGATCAACTACAACAACCTCGGCAAAATTGAATAACATGTAAACAATCTGCCAGGAAACATTTAGAAGCAAAAGTAGAGCACGAAAATGACATGATAGACTAATCCATAATTGCAACCAAGGGCATGAATGGATAGACAAAACCCATATGTTCAAAACATCCTTACTAAAGTATCTCAAAATATGCATGGATCTCTCTGTAGCATCAAGTTTACATGGCACCAAAATAACAGCAGAACAGGGACTAAAATCAGCAACATCACGATGGCTAGTTTGCATGCTTGTGCTAGTCACCACATTGATCACAAAAATACATGGTTAGCACCTCTGTAAAGAAGACATATCATAGATCAAAACACATGTAGACATCAACCTCATAGGATGCACACATCAAACATGGCAAAAATGACAAAAGAGCTAGTTCTGTTAACAGACAGCAGACAACATCATGAAGCACTGTTGCAACAATGATTCAGACATCAAGATGAGCTCAAATGAATATGATGCAATGGAATTAAATGATGTACTCGTTGAGACGAACAATTTGACATATTACACGCATGAAACGAAGCTACGGATGCAGAGATACGATGCAATGAACATGGCATGATTATGCAAAAATATTCGGGACTTGGTGGAATTTTCAGAGGGGGAAAGTCAACCTTCGAGATCCAGATGTCGCACGGATTACGAAGATTGCCGGAGAGCTTGCCGGAGTCGAGGAGGGAGAGGCCAGGGAGGCGCGGGACGGGCGAAACCGGGGCGGAACGGGGCGGATCCGGCCGGATCTCGTCGGATCCGGCGCAGGACGGCGAGGAGGCGGCACCGGCGGGCACCGGCGCGGGGCCGAGAAGGCGCGGGCGGCGCGCGGCAGGGCGCGACCGGGCGCGGGATGGCGACGGGGCCGGCCGGGGACGCTCACGAGGCGGCGGCGGGCTTCGGCGGAGGGCGACGAGGGGCACGGGCGTGCTCGGGCCCGGCGAGGCGCGCGGTGGCTGGAGGAGATACGGCGGCGGGGTGGAGGCGAGAGCCGGTGGCGACTCAGGGCGGCACGCGCCCGGGCGAACGGCGGCGGAGGGCGCAGCTGGCGGCGGAGCCGATCGGGCCCGCGCGGGCCCCGGATGGGCTCCGCGGGCCGGCGGCGGCTGGCGGCGGGGATCGCCACGTGGCGACGCAGGATTCGCTGCGGCGGGTGGCGCAGTGGAGCGGACATGTACGGCCGTCGGCGGACATGTCCGGCGGCGCGGAGGGGAATTTTTAGGGTTAGGGTGGAAATGATCCACGAATTTTGGGGGGAGGGGCATATATATAGATTCTGGGATCTAGGAGAGTCCAAATGAGGAGCGGTTTTCGCCCACACGATCGTGAACAAACGAACGAGGGCATGGAGGGGAGTTTGCTGCGTTTTGGGCCACTTTGGAAGGGTGTTGGGCTGCAAAGAGAAGGGGGGGTTTCGGGCTACGCGGTTAACCGTTGGAGTATCAAATGACCTCCAAATGGCACGAAACTTGACAGGCGGTCTACCGGTGTTATACCAAGGCTGCTTGGCAAGACTCGGTCCATTCCGAGAAAGTTTAATCACCCGCTCACAACGAGAGACAAAAGGGGAACGCCGGAGGACATAGGAGCGCCGGATTGCAAAACGGACAACAGGGAAAATGCTCGGATGCATGAGACGAACACGTATGCAATGCAATGCACATGATGACATGATAAAATGCAACACGCAAGCAAATGACATGGCAACAACAGCGAATAACTGGAAGACACCTGGCGCATCGAATCTGGGGCGTTACACGCGCCTCCTGTTTCTCTCGCTCGGTACGCTCCAAGGCCGCACTGTTTTCGGCCTTGGACAACGCCTCCTTCAGGGTAGCCACCTCGGTCGTGGTCCCTGCAACATTCACATTGGTCCTGTCATTATTTGCAACCAGGTATTTCTGTATACATTTACATAAGGTATTACGTACCCTCCTTGTCCTCGAGCTGCTTCTTGGCATGGCCGAGCTCGTTCTCGGACCGCTCGAGTCTCTTCTTTAATGTATCGACCTCTGCAGTCAGTGCGGCAGAGGTCAGCAGCGTAGCCTGCATTCCCATATTGACACATTTATGTTAGACTCCTGCGTATATCCTTTTAGATCCTCAGCTCGGCTTTTCTTTTTGAACGCCGAACTGAGCGTCAGGGGCTACTATCTATGCGGTAACATTTTTATATGTTTTACATACCTCAAAGCCTGTTAGCAGGCTGGTACAGGCTTCTGTCAGTCCGCTCTTGGCGGACTGAACCTTCTGAATCACCGCACTCATAACAGTGTGGTGCTCCTCATTGATGGAGGCGCCGTTAAGCACCTCCAGCAAGTTGTCCGGCGCCTTCGGTTGGACGGAGGCTGCCGGCGTCGTAGGCACGCCTTTCTTACGAAGGTGCCGCCTGCCGGTCTCTGGAACCGTTGTTGGTTCTGGAGCGGTGTCCGGCCCAGAGCCGGACTTAGATCCCTCTGGGGTTTTACCCCATTTGGGCCTGGAGTCCGGGAGGTCGTCTTGTGGCGCCTCCAGGACCACCTCCTCCTGGTTTAGCCCCTTTTGGGACTCCACCTCAGCGTCGTTTGTAGGGAGAGGGGAGGAGGTCGTCGGAAGTGAGGCGCTATTCACATCCGACGAGTCCAGGGAGCCGCTCGACGAATCGCCGAGCTGAGCCCGGGGCGAACTGCATAATTGAATTCAGCGTCAGAAGGTGCCATACATCAAAGGAGCGCCATAAGTTATTCTGGTATCCGGATACTTACGATTTTGCCAGGGGCTTGACCCTGGATGGCCATTCCTCCCCAACGTCTTCGGCGTCGGAGGCGTAGTCCGGCAGAAGGGTCCTCCCCTTCTTGGACCCTCCGCCCCCCCAGTTGGGGCGGCTTTCCTTTTCTTTCCTCCCCTCGCTGGAGGGGGAGAGGCTTCTTCTTCTTCGTCGTCCTCATCGTCCTCAGAGGCGGAGGGTGCTTCGGGGTTGTCGGGCGATGAATCCGACACCACCATGCGCCGGGAACTCTTTCGGGTCCCCGTGGCCTTCTTCTTGGCCTTCTTCTCCGGCACCACGTGAGGTGCCGGAACCAGCAGCTTCGTCAAGCGCGCGTCTGCTGGGCCTTCGGGCAAAGGGCCGGGCAGTCAAACTGTCCGGATGTCCTCTTCCAGTCCTGTTAAAGGAGCAGGAGTTTAGATCCTGCATGGAATCAAACCATGAAAATCAAGTGTCCCGAGAAAGACTAATGGTGAGCTTACTTCGGTGGCTTGGCGCTTGGCGTAGAATCCGGGATCCTCGGTGACGGGTGGGGAGACCTCGGAGCTCTTGAATAGCACCTTCCAAGCATCCTCGTGCTTTGTGTCGAAAAGCCGGGACAGAGTCTGGTGCTGGGCCGGGTCAAACTCCCACAAGGTGAAGGTCCATCGTTGACACGGAAGAATCCGGTGGAAGAGCATGACCTGGACTACGTTGACAAGCTTAACCTTCTTGTTCACCGGGTCTCGGACGCAGGTTTGGAGTCCGGTCACCTCTCCCGGACTACCCCATGACAGGCCCGTCTCCTTCCAAGATGTGAGCCGAGTGGGGATGCCGGACCGAAATTCGGGGACCGCTGCCCATTCAGGGTCACGCGGCTCAGTGATGTAGAACCACCCCGATTGCCATCCTTTGATGGTCTCTACGAAGGCGCCCTTGAGCCATGTGACGTTGGCTATTTTGCCCACCATGGCGCCTCCGCACTCCGCTTGACGTACGCCCACGACCTTCGGCTTGACGCTGAAGATCTTCAGCCATAGGCCAAAGTGAGGATCGATGCGGAGGAAGGCCTCACATACGACGATGAACGCCGAAATGTTGAGGATGAAGTTCGGGGCCAGATCGTGGAAGTCCAGGCCATAGTAGAACATGAGCCCCAAGATGAACGGGTGAAGGGGAAAGCCCAGTCCGTGTAGGAGATGGGGGAGAAACACGACCTTCTCATGGGGCCCAGGGGTGGGGACGAGTTGCCCCTCCTCGGGAAGCCGATGCGCGATGTCGTCGGAGAAGTATCCGGCCTTCCTCAACTTTTTGATTTGCCCCTCCGTGACGGAGGAGGCCATCCATATACCTCCCGCTCCGGACATGATTGGAGAAGGGTCGAGGTGGGAAGTGCGGACTTGGGCACTGGAGTTCGAGTGCGCGGATGAACAAGCAAGGGAGGAAGAAGGTGTGAATGGAAAGGGTGGATCCTTATCCCCTTATATGGGTGGCCGAGATTATGAGCCCCCACCAGCCTAATAAAGCTCGCTTATCTCCCAAGCACCACGGTTAATGGCGCGGTTGGGTTACCCACGCCCGTATTGATGAGAATCCTGGAATAAGGGGACACGATCTCTGCTTTGACAAGACGTGCCAAGGAAACCGCCTCACTAAACGCACGAAGGTGGAACAGTAAAACGATTCGAATAAAGGCCTGGCCGTGGCGTGATGTCACACTGTGGAGTACGTCAGCAGATTGGATTTGTGCAGATATTATTCTCTCTACGGTGGCATGTGGAACTTATTTTGCAGAGCCGGACACTATCCTTGTGTTCAACATCTTCTATGGAATATTTGGAGGAGGAACCCGCCTTGCAATGCCGAAGACAATTTGCGCGCCGGACTCGTCGTCATTGAAGCCTGGTTCATGGGCTACTGAGGGAGTCCCGGATTAGGGGGTGTCCGGATGGCCGGACTATGACCTTTGACCGGACTCCCGGACTATGAGGATACAAGATTGAAGACTTCGTCCCGTGTCCGGATAGGACTTTCCTTGGCGTGGAAGGCAAGCTTGGCGATTTGATATGAAGATCTCCTCCAATTGTAACCGACTCTGTGTAACCCTAGCCCTCTCCGGTGTCTATATAAACCAGAGAGTTTTAGTCTGTAGGACGAACAACAATCATACGATAGGCTAGCTTCTAGGGTTTAGCCTCTCCGATCTCGTGGTAGATCAACTCTTGTACTACCCATACCATCAATATTAATCAAGTAGGAGTAGGGGTTTACCTCCATCGAGAGGGCCCGAACCTGGGTAAAAACATCGTGCCCCTTGTCTCCTGTTACCATCTGCCTAGACGCACAGTTCGGGACCCCCTACCCAAGATCCGCCGGTTTTGACACCGACAGCCTTCTTCTTCATTGGTCAAGATCTAACATGATGCCCTTCAATTTTGCACTTGAAGCAAAAAAATCTTGGCCGAATTCTTGACTTGTTCTTGGCCCTTCTTCTTGATTCTCTTGGACTTCTTCTTATTGGAGTTGAATCCAAGTCCACTTTTTTCATTGGGGGATTTTTGCACATTCAAGATATTGTTGAGTGTGGATTTCCCTTCATGACTCTTTTCCAAGTCTTTCTTCAAAGAAGTGACTTGGGCCTTGAGCTCTTTGATTTCCTCTACATGGTTAGTCTCAACACAAGTACTAGAGGAAGTATAAGCTTCATCGTTAGAGCAACAAGGCAAGGAAAGCAATACATCACAAGATGTACCAGCATTGTGAGTAGATGAATTACAAGGACTAGCACATGGCAATATAGTATTTTGACTAGAAGTGGTGCTAGTATCCACATGAGGCTCACTTGATGTTACCTTAGCAATCATGGCCTCATGAGCTATCTTTAGCACATTATGGGATACTAGAAGATCATCATGAGAGCTTGAGAGCTTTTCATGGCTTTCTTCCAATTTTCCATAATTGCTAGATAGCAACTCAAGTTGAGCCCGTAGCTCAACATTCTCCTTCAAAATGGATGCTTCACAAGTAATAGAGTTAGTAGCACAAGCATCATCATTTACAACAATAGGAGATGACAACTTGGCAAGCTCTTTTAAATAATAAGCTTCAAGTTGGGCATGAGACTCGGTGAGTTTGATGAGCTCACCCTTGATGACCCTTGAGCCATTTTCGAGATGCTCAAAATCCTCAAGGAGTCTAGCATGAGAAACTTCAAGCTTGGCATTTTTAGTTTTGACATCATTGGCCACCTCAAGAGATCTATCGTGAGATTCCCTCACTCTAGATAATTCTAGAGCAAAAGTCTCCTCAAGAGATTCGGAGGTGGTTTGTTCATGTTCAAGAACTTGAGATAGCTCCATGATTTCATTTGCGTAATCATGTTCATGAGCTTCCATTTTCTCAATGGTGACCTCATGCTCCTCTAGATGAGATTCCAACTCCTCAATGTATTTCTTGCCATCAATTGCAATGGACATTATTTGCATGAAGTTGGAATGAGCAATTTTATTTTTATGAAAAGCTTTAAAAATCATTTCCCCCTTAGTTTTTAAGGAGGCAACATTATCATTCTCTTCATCATTATCCTCATCATCATTAGCATCAACATCATCATCAAGAGACATATTGGGGTACAAAGTAGGAGATACCTTTGACGCCTTGGCCATAAGGCAAAAAGCAATAGATGATGATGTAGGATACCTTGAGGCACCATTAAACACCACATCTTGTTCCATGGAGTGTTCGGTTTCCTCTACATTGTTAGTACAACAATTCGAGTGTCAGGACCCCGATCCTGAGTCACACCGATCTAGCATGTAACACATCATATCACTTTGCGGCCTCACGCACGGTATTCCCACGGGTGCCACCTTACCTGGCCCGGGACCGTTTGCGCCTTTTGGCTCACGTATATGATAGTGCCGCTAGCATCCATATGACAAAGAACCCGGGCTGACATGGCTAGTCGTGAACCCAAAGTGGCACTAACTTACAGGGACAGGCATACATGACCCAACAACGAATGTGTCGGTCATCAGCGAGTGAATCCGGGCTGTAGCAGCTGGGCTAGCAGGACTCCGGTAAACCGGGCTGTAGCAGGCTAACAGGACTCCGGTATTCATCGCATGACATTTCCCCGAAGGGACAGACACAGGAACGAAGAAAGACACATGCCGGCCAGCCTAAGTGTTCCGGAGCAGTAGCAAGCTACCATGGCTCAGTGGGAACACTAGGAGACATTTCCCGGTAAGAGAGGCTACCAAGGATAAACAACTAGGTTGTCAGATCCCACACATACCAAGCATTTCAATAACATACACACAATATGCTTGATATGTGCAAATACAACATGGCATCACAACATGACTCTACGACTCAAGTATTTTATTCAATAGGCTCCGAGGAGCGAGATATTACAAACATGGGTCTCATGACCCAACACTCAGAGCATACAAGTCAAAGCACATGCGGAAGCTTAACATGTCTGGGTACAGACATCTACATATGAAAAAGGCTGAGAAGCCTGACTATCTACCAGATCCTGCCGAGGGCACAAGATCGTAGCTGGGGTAACAAGCTAAACGTCGAAGTCCACGTGGAACTACTAGCGAGACTGAAGTCTCTCTGCAAAAACATAAATTAAGCAACGTGAGTACAAATGTACCCAGCAAGACTTACATCAGAACTAACTACATATGCATCATTATCAACAAAGGGGATGGTGGGGTTTAACTGCAGCAAGCCAGCTTTGACTCGGTGGCTATCCTGAACTACGACTGCAAGTGACTCTTTGAGGTGGCGCACACGAGTCCACATATTCACCATATCAATACACCACTATGGATCCGCTCCCGTCTCCCTACGAGAACGCCATCCATAGCACTCACGCTTATCTTGCGTATTTTAGAGTATCCACTTCAAGTTATCTATGAACTGTACAGGCAACCCAGAAGTCCTTTTCCGCGGACACGGCTATTCGAATAGATCATATTAACCCTGCAGGGGTGTACTTCTTCACACACGCTCTCACCACTTACCGCCGTTTACACGACATGTACTCGGCAACCTTCAAGCGGAAGCCCAGCGAGGGTGTCGGCCACGACCTGACTAACCACACAAGTCTCTAGTCCAGGTTTATCGCCTATTCGGGTTCCATCCGCAAGGAGATCCGGCCGGGGTGTCGCTCACGGCCCCAAACGATGTGTGCAGGGTTCCCAAGTCCACCATCCGGGTGCTACTTGGTACACCGGGCCACTGTGCCTAGTCTGTCCCAAGCCCACCTGTACCAGGTGCCACTTGGTAGACTACTAACACTACCTACAAACACCAGAAACTAGTTGCAACTCCTGGACAGAGATCGAGTTGATTAATAAGTCAAGAGGGGCACTTAAGCATTCCAATGCATGGTAGTAACTGGTCATGGATCATAAACAGAGAACTCAGTTCCTGAGGACGGCTGCAATGAGACAACCCACCATGTACTCCTACATGGCCTCTCACCGCTACCTTTACCAAATCGTGTTCACACACTTAGCTCTCAACAGTAGGAGATGTTCACCACATTCCAATTCATCCCCGATGAATCAGACCTGACACAACTCTAAGCAATAGCAGGCATGACAAACAAGCATGAATGAGTAGGCACATCAGGGCTCAAACAACTCCTACTCATGCTAATGGGTTTCATCTATTTACTGTGGCAATGACAGGTCATGTAGAGGAAAGGGGTTCAACTACCGCAGCATGTAACAGCTGAATCGTTGTTGTCCTAATGCAGTAAAAGAGAGCAAGAGCGAGAGAGTGGGATTGTATCGGAATGAACAAGGAGGTTTTGCTTGCCTGGCACTTCTGAAGATAGTATAGTTCTTCATCGGTGTCATCGAACTCATCGTCGGTACCACGTCTACTGAGGGGAACAATTACCGGCAACAGAGAAAGAACACAATCAATGCAATGCCACAATATGATGCATGAGTGTGACATGGCAATATGATGTAGTTTGAGCTAATGCAACTAGCAATGGGTTAAATGAAATTGGTTTGAATCCAAGATTCAAATTCAAACTCCATATGTGAAGGTTTAAATGCCATTTATATGATTTGTCCTAAACAGCAGTCATAAGTTGTTCTAACATGCCTGAAAATGGTACAGATGGATAGGTTGGATTTTTCTGATCATTTTTCATATATAAATTATTTCATTTGGAGTTACGGTTGAATTTATATGAATTTTTGAAGTTTTGGGCATTTTCTGGAATTTTCTAAAAAGAATAAATCCAGAAAATGATTTACTGCGTCAGCCTGACGTCAGAATGACGTCAGCAGGTCAACGGGGCACGGCCCGGGTCAAACCTGACCAGCGGGGTCCACTGGTCAGTGGCACAACTAATTAACCAAGTTAATTAGCCTTAAGTTAATTCTAACTAAGCTGTTTGTGGGGTCGGGGCCCACTAGTCAGCGACTAATCAGCTAACTAACCTAGGTTAATTAGTGTTAAACTAATACTAACTAAAATTCCAGGGGGGTGGCCCACGCGTCAGTGACACACGGGGAAGGTCAAAACCTGGTCAGCGGGGTCAAACCCGCCGGACCTGGTCCATGGCTCGTCGCCGGCGACGCCAGAGACGGCGGAGGTGCTCGGAAAATGCCCACAGGGCTCGGTTTTGAACGCGGTTTGCGGCTACGGAAAGCTGGGAGTCTCGCGCATCCAAGTGCGGCAACAGCTCGCGCCAGAGTGGACTAAATCGACGGTGGCGGCAACTTTTGCGGCGGCCGAAGTGCGGGTGCGGTCGGGTTCGGCGATGCTGCTCACAAACGAGGGAGCTGAGGCGCTGGAGGGGCTCTACGGGTCGCGGCAAGCACAACGGGTGCACGCCCGTGACCAAATGGTCACCGGGGTTTTGCCGGCGATGATCCCGTGCGGCGGCGGCTGCTGTTAGCAAGGGGCGGCGGCTACGGCAATCAAACGGATGCGGGATTAGCGGGGAAATGACCGGGGGCTCACAGCGCATCGTTTGAAGTATTCGGCGGGCTTGGGGAAGGCCTGCGAACGACGGAGCGACGACGGCGATCGCCAGATCCCGCGGAAGAAGACGGCGGTGATGGCGTGGCTTCGGGGCACCCGGCATCGCGTGCGTCGACGTAGAGATTCAAGGATCCTAGGCGGAGCTTGTGGGCTAGCTGGATGGCCGCGGGGATGCTAGTGGCCGCGGTGGCTCACGGCGGCGTGATCAGGCGCGTGAGGGGAAGAGAGAGGGAGAGAGATAGAGGAGAGGAGAGGGCACAGGGAGAGAGTGAGAGAGCGTCGAGGGGAAAGGTCGGGGCGATGCACGTGGCGCTCGGGGCCGACTCCAGCAGCGGCAAGCAAGCAGGAGGTGGCCGAGGGCTCTCGGGCGTGCGCCACCGAGCTGCTTCGGGGCGAGGGGGAGGAAGACGACAGAAGGGTGGCCTGGTGGGCTGGGCCGGCCACTTGGGCCTCTAGGTGGGCTTCACAGGTGAGTTTCTGTTCTTTTATTGTTTTTCTGTTTCTGTTTTTTTATTTAATCTTTTGCCACTGTTTTGAATTTAGAACAATTCAAACAATGCCAAAAACTCCTCTGAATATTTTTATTTTGCTGGATGGACTTTTCCAAAAGCTCATAAAAATATTTCAGGGGTATTTGAAATTATATTCTAATTATATGAATATAATTCAAATTCAAATAGCTAATGATTTGAATTCAAAGTCCCAAAAATAAATCCTTTTAAAATGTTCATTATTTTTGGTTTGGATCAAAACCCTTGCCAAAATTATTAAACATCTATGAAGAGCATTTTGGAAACAATGAATGAGATTTTAGGGTTTTTGCCCTACTTTTATTTAAAAGTTTTGAGGCTTTCAAATTTCCACAGTTCAAATTTCAAATAAATTTAGACATGATGCAACAACCTAGCTAGTCCAAGTGCATAGCAAGGCTAGGGACGTGACAACTCACCCCCACTAAACAGGAATCTCGTCCCGAGATCCAAGCATAGGGTAAGATGAAAGGGGATTGCAAACTAACATAATCTTCACGATCCAACTTGCACTTCATAGGAACGTTGATTCGATCACCATCTTTGTCTCGACGTCTTGCCCTGAGAACTCCAGCCGACATGACAATGAGAGGAAAAGGAAACTCTAGAAGGATCGATCTTCTCGAAGATCAAAAAACTTAGGATCAACTCACGGGGTGAGTCATAGCAACATCTCTTGAGCTGAGACACGAAACACACATCCAAAAGAATGGAGTGGAACAGATGGCGAAGGTTCACTAGGTAGACAACAATTCCACACTTAAGAGGGTGGTGAACAGTTGTTAACGTAGCGAGGAGTTGAGTTGCCATGATACCACAACGAGACATCTTGGAGGATGTGACTCGTGGAGTCATCCCTTAAGTGGAAAAAGAATTACCTTTGAAATAGAGATCATTGAAACTCTTTATATCAGCCTAAGGCAAATCACACCAATCGATTGACGGAGTTCGAAGGAATGGCATACTCATACTAGAATGGATGATGTGGATTACCTTGTTGAAAACAACACAAGGGATGATTTTAGTAACTGAGGAGAAGCTCAACAGTAGAGAGTGAGTCCACCGTTTGAAAAGTTATAGCATAACCGAGGAAACTGAGAGCAATCCCAGTTAGTGCCGATGATAACACCTAGCGCTTGTGTGTGCTCTCAGAAACTTGAGCACTTCCATATTCATCAAGGTATTACCAATATCCGTGTCAAGGATCCTGGCAACACAACGTTCTACCATGATGAACAGTGATGGACGATGCAGATGCAAAGGAAGATAACCTTCTCAGATTTCACCTTAGCGAGGCCAAGGAAACAAAATCTGGATGATCGACCGAGAGACATTTAGCACTCCGCTTCTAATGTTCTCCTTGATGTGCTAGTGTATCCCATTCATAGATATGGTTTGATATCTAGAACCTCAAGTAAAAGGTCGGACTTCGGGAACACAAAAATCCATAAGGAACAACTAGGGAGCAGATCCTATGAAATCCTTATGGGGAGGTGGCCAACTTCCTCAAACAAGATACTACAATAATAGGTCTTTCGGTTGGGTGTGTTGGCCATGACATCCACTTTACCGGTTACGGTGAGACTAGTATTATAGTTCTTGGGAAACGTTCCAACCATCACATCTGCCTGAGATTCAGATCTGGTTGGTGTTAGGATATTCCAGACTCATCAAGTCTAGAAGGAAAAACGAAAGTTTGCAACACAAATCGATGAGATGACGTTGCGAGATTCTCGGGAAATGAACTACGATAGTAAGCTCCAAAACATGAGATGGTTCTGCTACAAACATGTGAACACGTTGTCCCAGTCAAAACATTATCACATGGTAGTCTTACAATAAAACACTACCGAGTTCTGGTTGGGAACCATCATTGAGATAACGAAGTCATGTGCATGTCCTTATGGGCCCTTCGGGAATAGCATTTGAACTTCTTATCCTTGAACAAATCAATTAGTGGCTTGGTGTGCTAGAGGATACATATGGAATGAAGATGATCAGTCTATCAGACCATAGAATACTTCGCACATGCATGACTGACTTGGGATGATTCCAGAGGAGCAAAAACAAACTTTCTCGAATTCACGGCGGCAACTTACATCAAATGCACGTGAATTAGAGGAAGTCACTTCTTTCCTCCGAGCATACGCTTCATGAGCGGGACATGAAGATAATGCTTTTTAGAAGTTTCCAACACTAGCTGGATGTTCAACATGAATCATGGAGATGATGAAAAATATTGTCAATGGGCTCAACAACAATTTATCAAGATTTCCATATAGATGGAATTCCATAACTATGTGAACAAGGTAATAGCATTGGTCAAACCCAAAAGATATAATGATGTATGCTCGACAACCACGAGTAAGACAACATTACGAACATCGTTGGTTCTGATTTGATTTGAAGATAGCCCACACTCAAATCAAAGATTGGTCAAGATGATAGATCCATTAACTGATCACGAGGGTCAATCGATGAAAATACCATCTTCCTTCAATACACATACAAGATATCCCTTAAAATGAACTAAGTCGGACAAGATTTTATCTTCCAACTCTCCAAGTTGTTTTCCAGCTTAACCAACTAGCTCAGGGGTATCCAGCAGAGATTCTTGGAGAAAGGGTGGTTTCGAAAACCAACTTGGTCATGAGCTCAACAAAGCAGTCAGGTGACAACCTGGTGATACTTCCGAGAAGATAATCGAAAAATCACGAACCACCGATATGCTATTAAGCTCGAGAACAATCTTGCTTTTCGGGGCAAGATGATATGATCAAAAGAGCGAGGGATTGGCACAATCCTAACTTATTGATCGAAGGGTGCACTGAAAAAAAGGACTAGGTAGCACATTCAGTCTTAGAATGATGATTCAAGAACCAACACGCTAAGAATGAAATTATTGTCCTTTAACTACCAAGCGACCAGGTTGCTAGTAGTATTGATTTCACACATCACGATTCACTTGTCGACATTCCGGTTGCAACAACACGGGAACCGAGAAATGAATAATGATGGAGAGAATATCACTGTATCAAGAGTTCATAGGATGGTGTGCAATTCCCATGATATTATTGATATAAAGATGGTAATACTCCAAGATGGAGCAGAACAAAAGCTAGATTAGTATTTGATCTGCGGAGCACAACTGCTTTGACCCAATCCTGGATATGGATGAGGTACTGGAGTTTGTTTCTCCTAGTCATCCTGAATAGAATGGCTTGATGGACCACAAGAATAATAAGCATCGATAACACGAATGCGCAATTACTCCTGACTATCAATTGATAGACGAGGGTCAAAAGACGACTAAGGGGGGACAACTCAAAAGAACATACAATTTTCTGAGTTGTGGACGCATGGATTAGAATGTCGAACGAGTTCAACAAGTTTCTTCCGGGTAATCCATGCAGAGAGGTAGAACTGGCAGAGTCACGACATGGAATCGAGAACTCATCAAGAGCACTCTGGTTGTGACCTTTTAGTTCAAAAGAACTCCTGCCATAGGCAGTTCATAGTATTTGGAAGAAGGAAATACCACGTACCTCGAGGACTAATGCAAAGGTTACTAATATCCTAAAGGAACTAGCAAACACTAACAACATGAAGTAAGTAGGGTGAATCTCCTGTTCAAACCCAAGGAGTAGAATACCTACTATTAAGTGGCATCACGGGATGCTTTCGAGAATGATGGCCAGAATCATCACACTGGGAATACAAAACGTGGCTATATTACTAGGTGATACTCTAGATACCTAGGGTCATAATAATAATTCCAACATATATGTCGAAGTAATAGAATACCTCAACTCACCGTTCAGTGTGGTTAACCTGGCCAGAAAGGTCATCGAAAACAGAGGGAAAGGATTTTGCAATTACATCAGATTATTTAGAAACCTGGGATGACTCGGACAGCATAACGGCTGTAAATGCTCAAAAAAGATTCTGAGACATCACGCAAAAATGGTGGCATAACCACTCAGAAGCACAATATCAAGGTTTCGAGATCAACAATTAACATACAGAAGTAGTATGAACTGAACTGAGGCTTGAATCCACCAATCTATAAGTCTACGAATTAGTAACACGTGATCCTGATGGAAAGAAGAGATAGTCTAGTTCCTTAACCCCGTAGGAAGGATAAGATGACTCGGATCAGAAGGGCATAAGGTATAAGGAGTAAAAAGAGCCTTACGTTCCATCCCACAATCAATTCCCTTATATAACTAAAGAATTTCTAGACTCAACTTCGACCAGTTTGGCTTGGTAATCCTACAGGCAGTCAAGCTCTGATACCAAAGCTGTCAGGACCCCGATCCTGAGTCACACTGATCTAGCATGTAACACATCATATCACTTTGCGGCCTCACGCACGGTATTCCCACGGGTGCCACCTTACCTGGCCCGGGACCGTTTGCGCCTTTTGGCTCACGTATATGATAGTGCCGCTAGCATCCATATGACAAAGAACCCGGGCTGACATGGCTAGTCGTGAACCCAAAGTGGCACTAACTTACAGGGACAGGCATACATGACCCAACAACGAATGTGTCGGTCATCAGCGAGTGAATCCGGGCTGTAGCAGCTGGGCTAGCAGGACTCCGGTAAACCGGGCTGTAGCAGGCTAACAGGACTCCGGTATTCATCGCATGACATTTCCCCGAAGGGACAGACACAGGAACGAAGAAAGACACATGCCGGCCAGCCTAAGTGTTCCGGAGCAGTAGCAAGCTACCATGGCTCAGTGGAAACACTAGGAGACATTTCCCGGTAAGAGAGGCTACCAAGGATAAACAACTAGGTTGTCAGATCCCACACATACCAAGCATTTCAATAACATACACACAATATGCTTGATATGTGCAAATACAACATGGCATCACAACATGACTCTACGACTCAAGTATTTTATTCAATAGGCTCCGAGGAGCGAGATATTACAAACATGGGTCTCATGACCCAACACTCAGAGCCTGCAAGTCAAAGCACATGCGGAAGCTTAACATGTCTGGGTACAGACATCTACAAATGAAAAAGGCTGAGAAGCCTGACTCTCTACCAGATCCTGCCGAGGGCACAAGATCGTAGCTGAGGTAACAAGCTAAACGTCGAAGTCCACGTGGAACTACTAGCGAGACTGAAGTCTCTCTGCAAAAACATAAATTAAGCAACGTGAGTACAAATGTACCCATCAAGACTTACATCAGAACTAACTACATATGCATCATTATCAACAAATGGGATGGTGGGGTTTAACTGTAGCAAGCCAGCTTTGACTCGGTGGCTATCCTGAACTACGACTGCAAGTGACTCTTTGAGGTGGCGCACACGAGTCCACATATTCACCATATCAATACACCACTATGGATCCGCTCCCATCTCCCTACGAGAATGCCATCCATAGCACTCACGCTTATCTTGCGTATTTTAGAGTATCCACTTCAAGTTATCTATGAACTGTACAGGCAACCCAGAAGTCCTTTTCCGCGGACACGGCTATTCGAATAGATCATATTAACCCTGCAGGGGTGTACTTCTTCACACACGCTCTCACCACTTATCGCCGTTTACACGACATGTACTCGGCAACCATCAAGCGGAAGCCCAGCGAGGGTGTCGGCCACGACCTGACTAACCACACTAGTCTCTAGTCCAGGTTTTATCGCCTATTCGGGTTCCATCCGCAAGGAGATCCGGCCGAGGTGTCGCTCACGGCCCCAAACGATGTGTGCAGGGTTCCCAAGTCCACCATCCGGGTGCTACTTGGTACACCGGGCCACTGTGCCTAGTCTGTCCCAAGCCCACCTGTACCGGGTGCCACTTGGTAGACTAATAACACTACCTACAAACACCAGAAACTAGTTGCAACTCCTGGACAGAGATCGAGTTGATTAATAAGTCGAGAGGGGCACTTAAGCATTCCAATGCGTGGTAGTAACTGGTCATGGATCACAAACACAGAACTCAGTTCCTGAGGACGGCTGCAATGAGACAACCCACCATGTACTCCTACATGGCCTCTCACCGCTACTTTTACCAAATCGTGTTCACACACTTAGCTCTCAACAGTAGGACATGTTCACCACATTCCAATTCATCCCTGATGAATCAGACCTGACACAACTCTAAGCAATAGCAGGCATGACAAACAAGCATGAATGAGTAGGCACATCAGGGCTCAAACAACTCCTACTCATGCTAATGGGTTTCATCTATTTACTGTGGCAATGACAGGTCATGCAGAGGAAAGGGGTTCAACTACCGCAGCATGTAACAGTTGAATCGTTGTTGTCCTAATGCAGTAAAAGAGAGCAGGAGCGAGAGAGTGGGATTGTATCGGAATGAACAAGGAGGTTTTGCTTGCCTGGCACTTCTGAAGATAGTATAGTTCTTCATCGGTGTCATCGAACTCATCGTCGGTACCACGTCTACTGAGGGGAACAATTACCGGCAACAGAGAAAGAACACAATCAATGCAATGCCACAATATGATGCATGAGTGTGACATGGCAATATGCTGTAGTTTGAGCTAATGCAACTAGCAATGGGTTAAATGAAATTGGTTTGAATCCAAGATTCAAATTCAAACTCCATATGTGAAGGTTTAAATGCCATTTATATGATTTGTCCTAAACAGCAGTCATAAGTTGTTCTAACATGCATGAAAATGGTACAGATGGATAGATTGGATTTTTCTGATCATTTTTCATATATAAATTATTTCATTTGGAGTTATGGTTGAATTTATATGAATTTTTGAAGTTTTGGGCATTTTCTGGAATTTTCTAAAAATAATAAATCCAGAAAATGATTTACTGCGTCAGCCTGACATCAGAATGACGTCAGCAGGTCAACGGGGCACGGCCCGGGTCAAACCTGACCAGCGGGGTCCACTGGTCAGTGGCACAACTAATTAACCAAGTTAATTAGCCTTAAGTTAATTCTCACTAAGCTGTTTGTGGGGTCGGGGCCCACTAGTCAACGACTAATCAGCTAACTAACCTAGGTTAATTAGTGTTAAACTAATACTAACTAAAATGTCAGGGGGGTGGCCCACGCGTCAGTGACACACGGGGAAGGTCAAAACCTGGTCAGCGGGGTCAAATCCGCCGGACCTGGTCGACGGCTCGTCGCCAGCGACGCCAGAGACGGCGGAGGTGCTCGGAAAACGCCCACAGGGCTCGGTTTTGAACGCGGTTTGCGGCTACGGAAAGCTGGGAGTCTCGCGCATCCAAGTACGGCAACAGCTCGCGCCAGAGTGGACTAAATCGACGGTGGCGGCAACTTTTGCGGCGGCCGGAGTTCGGGTGCGGTCGGGTTCGGCGCTGCTGCTCACAAACGAGGGAGCTGAGGCGCTGGAGGGGCTCTACGGGTCGCGGCAAGCACAACGGGTGCATGCCCGTGACCAAATGGTCACCGGGGTTTTGCCGGCGACGATCCCGTGTGGCGGCGGCTGCTGTTAGCAAGGGGCGGCGGCTACGGCAATCAAACGGAGGCAGGATTAGGGGGGAAATGACCGGGGGCTCACAGCGCATCGTTTGAAGTATTCGGCGGGCTTGGGGAAGGCCTGCGAACGATGGAGCGACGACGGCGATCGCCGGATCCCGCGGAAGAAGACGGAGGTGATGGCATGGCTTCGGGGTACCCGGCATCACGTGCGTCGACGTAGAGATTCAAGGATCCGAGGCGGAGCTTGTGGGCTAGCTGGATGGCCGCGGGGATGCTAGTGGCCGCGGTGGCTCACGGCGGCGTGCTCAGGCGCGTGAGGGGAAGAGAGAGGGAGAGAGACAGAGGAGAGGAGAGGGCACGGGGAGAGAGTGAGAGAGCGTCGAGGGGAAAGGTCGGGGCGATGCACGTGGCGCTCGGGGCCGACTCCAGCAGCGGCAAGCAAGCAGGAGGTGGCCGAGGGCTCTCGGGCGCGCGCCACCGAGCTGCTTCGGGGTGAGGGGGAGGAAGACGACAGAAGGGTGGCCTGGTGGGCTGGGCCAGCCACTTGGGCCTCCAGGTGGGCTTCACAGGTGAGTTTTTGTTCTTTTATTGTTTTTCTGTTTCTGTTTTTTTTTATTTAATCTTTTGCCACTGTTTTGAATTTATAACAATTCAAACAATGCCAAAAACTCCTCTGAATATTTTTATTTTGCTGATGGACTTTTCCAAAAGCTCATAAAAATATTTCAGGGGTATTTGAAATTATATTCTAATTATATGAATATAATTCAAATTCAAATAGCTAATGATTTAAATTCAAAGTCCCAAAATTATTAAACATCTATGAAGAGCATTTTGGAAACAATGAATGAGATTTTAGGGTTTTTGCCCTACCTTTATTTAAAAGTTTTGAGGCTTTCAAATTTCCTCAGTTCAAATTTCAAATAAATTTAGACATGATGCAGCAACCTAGCTAGTCCAAGTGCATAGCAAGGCTAGGGACGTGACATCGAGGAAATAGATGCATTTTTATCATGGCAACAAGACGTAGCAAGTATATCATCATGAGATTTAGTCAAGCAATTTCTACATGATATGCAAGGACTATCAACACAAGCATGTGAAACATTTGGAGTGCTCGAAGTGTTAAAGCCCAAAGAAGGATCATTGCAATAGTATAGTGATGAAGGATCATCCACAATAAGCATACCATCATCATTGCAATGACCAACACTACTCACCATATCATTACCTTGTGGCAAACCACATGTAGGTGAAGTAGAAAAAGTTGAGATGACTATACGGCCGGAGGTGGAGGGAGAACAATCATCCCCACAAAACTTTGACACACCATATTTATCTTGAAGCTTCGTCCACAACTCATGAGCATCCCGGAACGACATGAGTTGAAATATAACTACATTGCTCAAAGCATAGAAAAGCACATTAGAAGCTTGAGCATTGAGATAAGAGTTTTTATCATCCTCTAAAGATAATCTTTGGGGATCCTTTGGAGGAGAAAACCCATATCTACAATTCGCTCTAAATTTGGGTCCATGACCCTAAAGAGATTAAGCATGTGAATTACCCAAACATCAAAATTTGTGCCATCAAAACTCAGAGTGTCAGAGAATCCTAATCCTCTAGTCGAAATATTTAGTCTCTAGGCGGTTAAGCCTATCAAAGAGAGGTGAGGCTCTGATACCTTGAAAGATCATGGATGTTGCCTAGAGGGGGGTGAATAGGCGCTTTTAAAATAATTACGTTTTAGGCTTGAACAAATGCGGAATAAACCTAACGGTTAATTTGTCAAGCACAAAACCTACAACAACTAGGCTCACCTATGTGCACCAACAACTTAAGCTAAGCTAGATAAACAACTAAGTGATAGCAAGATATATGACAAGAAACAATATGGCTATCACAAAGTAAAGTGCATAAGTAAAGGGCTCGGGTAAGAGATAACCGAGGCACGCGGAGACGACGATGTATCCCGAAGTTCACACCCTTGCGGATGCTAATCTTCATTTGGAGCGGTGTGAAGGCACAATGCTCCCCAAGAAGCCACTAGGGCCACTGTAATCTCCTCACGCCCTCGCACAATGCAAGATGTCGTGATTCCACTAAGGGGCCCTTGAGGGCAGTCACCGAACCCGTACAAATGGCAACCCTTGGAGGCGGTCACCGAACCCGTACACTTTGTCAACCCTTGGGGGCGGTCACTGGTACCCGTCAAAATGCTCGGGGCGATCTCCACAACCTAATTGGAGACCCCCGACGCTTGCCCGGAGCTTTACACCACAATGATTGAGCTCCAAACACCACCAACCGTCTAGGGCGCCCAAGCACCCAAGAGGAACAAGCTCAAGGGTACCAAGCACCCAAGAGTAATAAGCTTCTCAACTTGAAACTTCCACGTATCACCGTGGAGAACTCAAATCTATGCACCAAATGCAATGACAAGGGCACACGGAGTGCCCAAGTCCTTCTCTCCCAAATCCCATCGAAGCAACTAATGCTAGGGAGGAAAATGAGAGGAAGAACAAGAAGGAGAACACCAAGAACTCCAAGATCTAGATCCAAGGGGTTCCCCTCACGTAGAGGAGAAAGTGATTGGTGGAAATGTGGATCTAGATCTCATCTCTCTTTTCCCTCAAAAACTAGCAAGAATCCATGGAGGGATTGAGAGTTAGCAAGCTCGAAGAAGGTCAACAATGGAGGAAGAACACGAGCTCAAAAGATAAGGTTCAATGGGGAAGAAGATCCCCTTTTATAGGTGGGGGAAATTCCAACCGTTATGCTCACAGCCCGCACAAAGTGGTACTACCGCTCCAAGGACCCCTTTGAAAAACAACAGCGAGGAGGCAAAAGGCTAGTAGAACCGCCGGAGCGGTACTACCGCTCGACCTCACGGTACTACCGCAAATGGTAGCGGTACTACTGCTTGCGAGCGGTACAAAAAATACTTCCATGCCTACCTCCGTAGGACTTGGGACGAGTTTTTTGGTCCGGAGCGGTACTACCGCTGTAGGAGCCGCGGTAGTACCGCTCTGGAGTGGTAGTAAAAAATTACATCCGCTCCAATTCGCGGTAGTACCGCTGCAGCCTTTACACAACATCAAAACTGCCACAACTTATGCAAACGGACTCCAAATTCGATGAAACCAAGTTTGTTGGATAGCTAGCGACAAGGGATAACACAATCTTGAAACAAATATCAATAAGAAGAAAAATATAAAAGGCCCATAAGAAAATGGTGACAACCCTTCCTCGGATAAGACCGGTAAAACCTCCAACACCGAACACATCATAGAAGACGCATGCGAACTCCATTTTCGATGAACTCAAGCTTGTCATCAAGATGACCATAAGCTCTAAGATTCACAAAGAGAACCATACAAGAACCAAGAAACATGATGCAAGGATGCAATGGTTTGAGCTCTCTACTAATGATACGATCAAGCTACCAACTTGAGAGCCCCCCTTGATAGTACGGCAAACGATCCTATAACCCAATCTCCCAACTACCACCACGAGACCGGTAAAATAGAAAACCTATCAAGGGAAAACCTTTGCCTTGCACATGGTCCACTTGAGCAAGATGATGACGATCTCGACTCCCTCAAGTTGGACAACCTTTCTTGATTGTGTTTGCTCGATGAAGACTAGATGATTGCTCCCCCATAGTCCACTATGGGTGAGCCACTCTTAGACACATCTTCACAAGTACATTGACACCATAATGGATGGCAAGATTCAAGAACTTGATCTCTTCGTGATGCTCCACTTGAACTTGCACACGGCAATCTTGATGACGATCACCACTTGATGTCATCCTTTCCATGGGTTGTATGATATCTTCCTCTTGACGCAAGTGCCTAACCCCACATAGAACTCTCACATAGACCATGGGTTAGTACACAAAGTGCAATGGACAATGCTTACCATACCATGGGATCACGTGATCCCTCTCGGTACATCTTCTACGCTTTGTGAGTTGATCAACTTGATTCACTCTTGACTTAGTCTTGATCAACTTGATTCACTCTTGACTTAGTCTTGATCAACCTTGAATCTTTCCAACTCTCTTCATTTGGGTGATGTCTTGAAGGTAAACATGAATGATCACACAATCTTCTTCTTCCAGACATGCTTGCAATAAGCTCAACACTCACATGACCAATCTTTGGATAATTCCTTAATAGCACCTTGGTCAACTCATAAACTCCTTGAAACCAACAGATGGACTTCAAGAAAAGACTATGGACAAATCCTTCAAATATAACTCAAGACAACCATTAGTCCATAGAGATTGTCATCAATTACCGAAACCAAACATGGGGGCACCTCATGTTCTTTCAGCAAGCGAAAAAAACACACAAAAGAGAAGTTTATTTTGAAAATTAGAGATGGCACATGCAAATTTACTTAGAACGGCAAAAGAATATTGCATATAGGTATATATAGTGGACTCATGTGGCAAAACTAGTCTAAAGGATTTTGGATGCACAAGTAGAGGTCATACTAGGTGCAAAATGAAGGCTAGCAAAAAGATTGAGAAGCGTCCAACCAAGAAACGAATAATCTCATAAGCAAGCATTAAGCATAATTAACACCGAATAATGCACCACAAGTAGGATATAATTTTCATTGCATGACTATTGACTTCCGTGCATGCATAGGGAATCACAAACCTTAACACCAATATTCTTACTAGAGCACAATTACTCATCAACATAACTCACATATCACATCATCATATCTCAAAACTATTACTAAGAATCAAGTTTATTTTGTCCAATGATCTTCATGACATATATTTTTTTCTTTCTTTATCGTTCTTGGATATCTATCACTTTGGGACTAATTTTCATGTGTTGCTTTTCATAAGCTCAAACAAATATAAGTGAAGATCATGAGCATAACATATTTTCTTTCTCTCAAAATAATTTAAGTGAATCAAGAGAGAATTTCTTCAAAATTTTACTAACTCTCAAATGCATTTAAGTGAAGCAAGAGAGCATTTCTTAAAAAATACTAAGCACACCGTGCTCAAAAAAATATAAGTGAAGCACCAGAGCAAGTCCATTGCTCATAAAATTTTAAGTGAAGCATAAAGATCTATTCTAATAAGTCATGACATAATTTTGGCTCTCTAAAATAGGTGTGTCCAGTAAGGACTGATGACTTAAAACACAAAGGAAAACAATCAAAGACACATATCATACAAGATGCCCCAAGCAAAACACATATCATGTGACGAATAAAAATATAGCCTCAAGTAAAATACCGATGGTTGTTAGAAGAAAGAGGGGATGCCACTCGGGGGCATCCCCAAGCTTAGTTGGTTGCTTATTCTTGGATAATATTTTGGGATGTCGGGGCATCCCCAAGCTTAGGATATTCTATCCTTCTTTCATCTATCGTAAGATAACCCAAAACTTGAAAACTTCAATCACACAAAACTCAACAAAACCCTTGTGAGATCCGTTAGTAAAAGAAAGAAAACCACTACTATAAGTGATGTGTCAAACCAATTCTTATTTTGTTTTTGTATTATATCTACTATATTCCAACTTTTCTATGGCAAAAACTCATCAAAAAAAACCATAGAGCCATCAAACTAAGCACACAACACAAAGAAAACAGAATCTGTCAAAACAGAACAGTCTGTAGTAATCTAGAACTTTTGAGTACTTCTAGAACTCCAAAAATTCTACAAAATTAGGAAGACCAGCGTAATTTGTATATTAATATTCTGCAAAAAGAATCAGGTCAAAATCTCTTTTCTGTGATTTATGAAACTTATTTTCGTGAGCGCAAAGTTTCTGTCTTTTTCAGCAAGATCAAACAACTATCACCCCAGAAGATGCTAAAGGATTTACTTGGAACAAACACTAATTAAAACACAAAAAACACAATCATACCAGTATCATAATTGTGTTAACACACAATAACAAAAAGTAAAAAGCAAAAATAAATTTTATTCATTGGGTTGCCTCCCAACAAGCGCTATCGTTTTACGCCCCTAGCTAGGCATAATATTTCAATGATGCTCACATAAAAGATAGTAATTGAAATACAAAGAGAACATCATGTAGCATATGGCAAACAAATTTAAGTCTAACATACTTCCTGTGCATAGGAATTTTATAGGAAAACAAGTTATCAAGACAAGCAAGGTCTAGCATATGCAAGGAAGAAGAAATAAACGATAGCAATCTCAACATGAAGAGAAGTAACTTAGTGATATGAGATTTCCACAACCATATTTCCCTCTCTCATAATAATTATATGTGGGATTATATTAAAATTCAACAATATTTCTATCACATAACATATTTTCTACATGATCCACATACATGCAAAGTTGACACTCTTTGAAAATAGTGGGATTAACATTAACTAAAGTCTTGACCTCTCCAGCCCCACTTTTATCAAAAATTTCATAAGATTAAACATTCTCCAAAGTAGTGGGATCTAAAGTTGACACTCTTCCAAACCCACTTTCAATATTATTGCAAACACTATTATCAATCTCATATTCATCACGGGGCTTAAATAAATTTTTAAGATCATAAGAAGAATCACCCCAATCATGATCATTGCAATAAGTAGTGGACATAGCATAATTAGCATACCAAGCTTGGGCTTTTGCATATTATTAGCAAAATTGATATTAATATAATTTATAGTAAAATCATTGCAATCATGCTTTTCATTCAAAGATCTATAATGAATCACTTCATAAATTTCTTCATCACAATTTTCAGATTCACGAATATCAAGCAAAACTTCATAAAGATAATCTAGTGTACTCAAATCACTAGCAATTTGTTCATGATAATTGGATCTATTAAAAAGATTAGCAAGTGGATGAGGATCCATATCAAGAGATATTTATCAAGCAAAGATGCAAGCAAATAGAAGACACATTGCACACAAACAAAGAAGAGATCTGACGAGAAAACGGCGGACGAAAAAGAGGGCGAATAAAATGGAAAAATTTTGTGAAGTGGGAGAGAGGAAAACGAGAGGCAAATGTCAAATAATGTAAATTGCGAGGAGATGAGATTTGTGATTAGGAACCTAGTTGATGTTCAAGATCCTCCCCGACAATGGCACTAGAAATTCCTTTTGATGTCGCTTGAAGCTACGTCGGTATTTCCCCAAAGAGGAAGGGATGATGCAGCACAGCGGCGGTAGGTATTTCCCTCAGATATGAAACCAAGGTTATCGAACCAGTAGGAGAACCAAGCAACACAACATAAACAACCCCTGCACACAAATAACAACACCTCGCAACCCGGTGTGTTAAAGGGGTTGTCAATCCCTTTCAGGGTACGGCACCTCAAGATAGGCAAAGGACGCGAGGTAAATTTGTAGTAGATTGATAGATCTAACACCAAATAAAATAAATAAGAATAAATTGCAGCAAGGTATTTTTGTATTTTTGGTTTAATAGATCTAAAAATAAACACAAGGAAAAAGTAGACCGCAAGGCAAATATATGAGAAAGAAGACCCGGGGGTCGTAGGTTTCACTAGTGCCTTCTCTCGAGAAAGATAGCAAACGGTGGGTAAACAAATTACTGTTGGGCAATTGATAGAACTTCAAATAATTATGACGATATCCAGGCAATGATCATTACATAGGCATCACGTCCAAGATTAGTAGACCGACTCCTGTCTGCATCTACTACTATTACTCTACACATCGACCGCTATCTAGCATGCATCTAGTGTATTAAGTTCATAAAAAACAGAGTAATGCAATAAGAACAATGACATGATGTAGACAAGATCCATTTATCTATTGCGTAGATATAGATCCCATCTTTTTATCCTTAGTAGCAACGATACATACGTGTCGGTTCCCTTTCTGTCACTGGGATCAAGCACCATAACATCGAACCCACTATCGGGCACCTCTTCCCATTGCAAGATAAATAGATAAAGTTGGCCAAACAAAACCCAAATATCGGAGAAGAAATACGAGGCTATAATAGATCATGCATATAAAAGATCAAAGAGACTTAAATAACTTTCAGGGATATAAAAAGATATAACTGATCATAAACTCGAAGTTCATCGGATCCCAACAAACACACTGCAAAAAGAGTTACATCATATGGATCTCCAAGAGTCCATTGTATTGAGAATTCAGCAAGAGATAGAAAGACATCTAGATACTAACTACAAACCCGAAGGTCTACAAAGAACTACTCACACATCATCGGAGAGGCACCAATGGAAGTGGTGAACCCCTCCGTGATGGTGTCTAGATTGGATCTGGTGGTTCTCGACTCTGCGGCGGCTGGATGAATATTTTGTCGACTCCCCTAGGGTTTCTGGAATATTGGGGTATTTGTAGAGCAAAGAGGTGGTCCGGGGGCACCCGAGGTGGGCACAACCCACTAGGGCGTGCCTGGGCCTCCTGGCGCGCTCTGGTGGGTTGTCCCCTCCTCGGGACTCCCCTAGGTGCAACCAGGGCCCAACTTATTCCTTTTGGTCCATAAAAATCATCGTAAAGTTTCGTGGCATTTGGACCCCGTCTAATATTTATTTCCTGCAAGGTAAAAAACATGTAGAAAACAACAACTGGCACTTGGCACTATGTCAATAGGTTAGTACCCAAAAATGATATGAAATGATTATAAAACATCCAAGATTGATAATAAAACAACATGGAATAATCAAAAATTATAGATACGTTGGAGACGTATCATGCCTCTCGTTGGGCGGTCAAGCCAACCCATTTGAGAAAGCGGACGCACGCGTCCGCCTGGCCGACCCAAATGGATGAAAAGCAAAAAAAGTGCACGTCCATTTGGGTTGCCCGTTGGAGTTGCTCTTACAATTAAAAACATAGCAGTAGGTTGTAAAAATGATAGAACCATATTCCCTTCTCAGAATTCTACCTGTCGTGGCTATACCTTCGGTATACGAGAACAAACCATCAACCGATATGGCAGCATGGCCAGCCGGCGGACGAGGCCAAGGTAAGAGCAACTCCACTCATTCGGCCCCTAAGCGCAGCGGCCGGATCTATTTCGGGCCATCGACCGGCACTTTTTAGGCACTGGGGCGATCTAGGTCCCATTCACGGCCCCAGGGGCCGGCTCCAAGCCATTTAAATTCAAACATGACATTTCCCGCTACCAAGAAAATGCCACAAGTCCGGCGATTAGCTCCACGAAGTCCGGCGATCACCATGCCACAGGTTGGCGACCAAATAACTTGTAAGTTCGAAGTTCACAAAGAAGGACGCGTAGGCGATGCATAAAACGGCGGTGCCGTCCTCCAGCGTCGGACTGACGGGAGTCGGCGTGCGCGGGCTAGTTGGCATCGGCGCAGCTTCTGTGCTGGGCATTGTGGAGGCGCTGGTCGGTGTCGGCGCGGCTTCTATGCTAGGCGTCGTGGAGGCGTAGCTCGGGCTTGGCGTGGTCGGCATGGGAGTTGGTGTCGCCGTCGACGGGATCTGGTTCAAGATGAGGCCACGCTCCACCATGAACCATGCCTTGACCTGCTCGTCCATCATCGACATGTCCCCCCCCTCTCATCAGGAATGCTAGGTCTGTATTCCTCTTCTTCATAGCGACATTGTTCCGGAGCAGGTCAAGCTTGACGGCGTTGTTCGCCATCAACGCCGACCATCGAGCCACGGTTTTCTCTTGCCTCTGGGCAGCGCGGGTCGTGGCGTCGATGATGTAGTGTTCGATGGACTCTTGCACACGCGCGGTACCCGGCGCCGCGGTCTTCGACACCTTGGCTCCTTTGTTGCCATCTAATACGTCTCCAACGTATCTACTTTTCCAAACTCTTTTGCCCTTGTTTTGGGCTTTAATTTGCATGATTTGGATGGAGCTAACCCGGACTGACGTAGTTTTCAGCAGAATTGCCATGGTGTTATTTTTGTGCAGAAATAGAAGTTCTCGGAATGACTGGAAACTTCGCAGAGGTACTTTTTGGAATTAATAAAAAATACTGGTTAAAGGATCAGCCAAAGGGGGCCCACACCCTGGCCACAAGGGTGGGGGGTGTGCCCCCTTGTCTTGTGAGCCCCGTGGATCTCCACTGACCTCAACTCCAACTCCATATATTCATGTTCGGGGAGAAAAAATCAGAGAGAAGGATTCATTGCGTTTTACGATACAGAGCCGCCGCCAAGCCCTATCCATCCTTGGTAGGGCTTATCTGGAGTCCGATTGGGGCTCCGGAGAGGGGAATCCGTCGCCATCGTCATCATCAACCATCCTCCATCACCAATTTCATGATGCTCACTGCCATGCGTGAGTAATCCCATTGTAGGCTTGCTGGACGGAGATGGGTTGGATGAGATTTACCATGTAATCGAGTTAGTTTTGTTAGGGTTTGATCCCTAGTATCCATTATGTTCTAAGATTGATGTTGATATGACTTTGCCATGCTTAATGCTTGTCACTAGATCCTGAGTGCCATGATTTCAGATGTGAACCTATTATGTTTTCATGAATATATGAGTGTTCTTTATCCTATATTGCAAGTTATAGTCACCTACTACGTGTTATGATCCGGCAACCCCGGAGTGACAATAGTCGGGACACTTCTCGGTGATGACCGTAGTTTGAGGAGTTCATGTATTCACTAAGTGCTAATGCTTTGGTCCGGTTCTCTATTAAAAGGAGGCCTTAATGTCCCCTTAGTTTCCAATAGGACCCGCTGCCACGGGAGGGTAGGACAAAAGATGTCATGCAAGTTCTTTTCCATAAGCACGTATGACTATATTCTGAATACATGCCTACATTATATTGATGAACTGGAGCTAGTTCTGTGTCACCCTATGTTATAATTGTTGCATGATGAATGCCATCCGACATAATTATCCATCATTGATCCATTGCCTACGAGCTCGTTTCATATTGATCTTTGCTAAGTCACTTTTCTGTTGCCACTGTTACGATTGCTACAAAATTGCTACTGTTACTTTTGCCACTGTTACCGTTACTTTCATACTACTTTGCTGCAAATATTAAGTCTTTTAGGGGTGGTTGAATTGACAAATCAGATGCTAATACTTGAGAATATTCTTTGGCTCCCCTTGTGTCGAATCAATAAATTTGGGTTGAATACTCTACCCTCGAAAACTGTTGCGATCCCCTATACTTGTGGGTTATCAAGACCTTTTTCTGGTGCCGTTGTCGAGGAGCATAGCTCTATTCTCTGAGTATGTTGACCGCTATGGGGAATTTCAAAGACAACAAAACCAAGATATATCCCTCAACTACGAGGGGAGGTAAGGAACTGCCATCTAGTTCTGCACTTGATTCACCTTCTATTTTGAGTAAACTTGCAACACCTACACCTGCTATTGATTCCGATATGTCGCATGTTATAGATGATGCCACCTTTTCTATGCATGATGTTTATGATGATGCTACTTCTCTACTTGATTATAATGAGCCACTAGGTGAATTTCTTGATGAACAACTTGCTAGGGTTAGGGAGAATGAAATTACTGAAACTTATGATATTAATGAAAGTGATCATGAAGATTCTCCCCCTAGATATAAATTGCCTATTGTACCTGAGGGTTATGTTATGGATGAAGAAACTGCTAGAGACTTTTTTGCTTGCAATGATAGATATGATCTTAAGAAACTATTAGCTAGCTGGAAGAAAAGTCTTTGAATGCTAGAATGCAATATGATCTCGCATTTGCTACTTCACCTATCTGTGTTACTGATAAGGATTATGAATTCGCTGTTAATCCTGAGTTAATTACTTTGGCTGAATCTGATCCTTTCTATGGTTATGAATCTGAAATTGTTGTAGCACATCTTACTAAATTGAATGATATAGCCACCCTATTTACTCATGAGGAAAAAATTTGCTATTACTATATTCTTAAATTGTTTCCTTTCTCGTTAAAGGGTGATGCTCAGATATGGTTTATTTCTCTTGCTCCTGGTTGTGTGCATAGTCCCCGGGATATGATTTATTACTTCTCTGCAAAATATTTTCCCGCTCATAAGAAACAAGTTGCCTTAAGGGAAATATTTAATTTTGTGTAAATTGAAGAACATAGTCTCCCACAAGCTTGGGGGAGGCTTCTCCAATTACTTAATGCTTTGCCTGATCATCCTCTCAAGAAAAATGAAATACATGATATCTTTTATAATGGACTAACTGATGCTTCCAGAGACCACCTGGATAGTTGTGTTGGTTGTGTTTTCAGGGAAAGAACTATCGAGAAAGCTGAATTGCTATTGAAAAATATGTTGAGTAATGATAATGATTGGACACTTCCTGAACCAACTCCTAAGCCAACTCCGAAGAGAAGGGGTATTCTATTTCTCAGTCCTGAAGATATGCAAGAGGCAAAAAAATCTATGAAAGAAAAAGGTATTAAAGCTGAAGATGTTAAGAATTTACCGCCTATTGAAGATATACATGGTCTTGATAACCCGACACAGGTAGTAAAGGTAAATTCTCTCTATAGATTTGATGAAGGTGATATTCCTCATAATAAGTCTGCTAGTCATTGCTTCGATGAGTTTGACAACTTTATTGTTAAACAAGAAAACTTCAATGCTTATGTTGGTAGACAATTGAAACGTAATGCTTATATGGTTGAACACTTGAGTGATTATATGTCTAGATTTAAAAGTGATCTTAAGCTTATTAGTAAAGATTCTTCTATGGTTACCACTCAAGTAGAACAAGTACTTAAGGCACAAGATGATTTGCTCAATGAGTTGAATAATAAGAACAATGATAATGTTGTTAGAGTTATGACTAGAGGTGGTAAAATGATCCAGGAACCTTTGTATCCCGAGGGCCATCTAAGAGAGTTGAGCAAGATTCTTAGAGAATTAATACTGATACACCTGGTCCTTCTAAGAAAAAGAAAAATAATAATAATAGGACTCTGCATGCTTCTAGTGAACCTGTTATTGACAGACCTGAGAATCCCAATGATATTTCTATTTCTGATGCTGAGACACAATCTGGTGATGAACATGAACCTAGTAATAATGTTAATGATGATGTTCATGTTGATGCTCAACCTAGTAATGATAATGATGTAGAGACTGAACCTGCTATTGATATTGATAACCCATAATCAAAGAATCAACGTTATGATAAGAGAGACTTTGTTGCTAGGAAGCACGATAAAGAAAGAGAACCATGGGTTCAGAAACCCATGCCTTTTCCTCCTAAGCCATCCAAGAAAAACGATGATGAGGATTTTGAGCGCTTTGCTGGAAAGATTATACCTATCTTTTTGCGTATGCGTTTGACTGATATGTGTATATGAAAGATATTATTACAAATAAAAGAAAGATACCAGAAGCTAAAATTTCCACCATGCTTGCCAATTATACTTTTAAGGGTGGAATACCAAAGAAACTAGGAGATCCAAGAGTACCAGCTATACCATGCTCCATTAAAAGAAACTATGTTAAAACTGCTTTATCTGATCTTGGAGCCGATGTTAGTGTTATGCATTTCTCTTTATATCCTAGACTTGATTTGAATAAGTTGACACCTACTGAAATCTCTTTGCAAATGGCTGATAAATCAACTGCTATATCCATCGGTATTTGTGAGGATGTGCATGTTGTGTTGCAAACGTTACTATTTTAACGGACTTTGTTATTCTTGATATTCCCGAGGACGACAGTATGTCGATCATCCTTGGTAGACCCTTTCTAAATATTGTAGGGGCTGTTATGAAGGAAATATGCCCTAGAGGCAATAATAAAGTTATTATTTATTTCCTTATTTCATGATAAATGTTTATTATTCATGCTAGAATTGTATTAACAGGAAACATGATACATGTGTGAATACATAGACAAACTGAGTGTCACTAGTATGCCTCTACTTGACTAGCTCGTTAATCAAAGATGGTTATGTTTCCTAGCCATGGACAAAGAGTTGTCATTTGATTAATGGGATCATATCATTAGGAGAATGATGTGATTGACTTGACCCATTCCGTTAGCTTAGCACTTGATCGTTTAGTATGTTGCTATTGCTTTCTTCATGACTTATATATGTTCCTATGACTAGGAGATTATGCAATTCCCGTTTACCGGAGGAACACTTTGTGTGCTACCAAACATCACAACATAACTGGGTGATTATAAAGGTGCTCTACAGGTGTCTCCGAAGGTACATGTTGGGTTGGCGTATTTCGAGATTAGGATTTGTCACTCCGATTGTCGGAGAGGTGTCTCTGGGCCCTCTCGGTAATACACATCACTTAAGACTTGCAATCATTGCAACTAATGAGTTAGTTGCGGGATGATGTATTACGAAACGAGTAAAGAGACTTGCCAGTAACGAGATTGAACTAGGTATTGAGATACCGACGATCGAATCTCAGGCAAGTAACATACCGATGACAAAGGGAATAACGTATGTTGTTATGCGGTCTGACCGATAAAGATCTTCGTAGAATATGTGGGAGCCAATATGAGCATCCAGGTTCCGCTATTGGTTATTGACCGGAGACGTGTCTCGGTCATGTCTACATAGTTCTCGAACCCGTAGGGTCCGCACGCTTAACGTTACGATGACAGTTATATTATGAGTTTATATGTTTTGATGTACCGAAGGTTGTTCGGAGTCCCGGATGTGATCACGGACATGACGAGGAGTCTCGAAATGGTCGAGACATGAAGATTGATATATTGGAAACCTATGTTTGGATATCGGAAGTGTTCCGGGTGAAATCGGGACTTTACCGGAGTACCGAGAGGTTACCGGAACCCCCCGGGAGGTTAATGGGCCGTCCAGGGCTGGGCCGCGCGCCCCTCCTCCCTAGTCCGAATAG